>NC_068360.1:79819054-79872783 GCF_020536995.1 Dreissena polymorpha | reverse complement strand
TTGAGAATTCGGTATATCAATATGCATTAACATTCAAGGGGAATAATTTTAATTGAAATGTGCGATCAATGACAGTGTTATATGGGGATAATAAGTCGTTTAGCCGTTATCATGATAAGTATATGTTTGTTGTGTTTCATTTTCATAAAAAACATACTTTACTGTTTTTTCCTTAAAGTAAAAACAGTTCAGTAGTCATTATATTCTTGAATTTTAAATATTGAAATAGATGTCGGATATTTCATATTTTCGGACGTTGCTACGTAAGCAAGTTGTCAACATAATTATTAATATACTGATTACCTTTTACGCATACAGTTGTGCAACTGTTGTCTACGTAATGATACGCTGTTTAATGTCTATAATGTCTTCCTGCCCTGATATAATAAGTATTTATCTCAACAAACCCCAGCAATGTCAATGGTCTGTCAACATAAGAAAAATATTAGCTAAAGAAACTTCAGTGTACAATTTATATAGCAGTGTCCGACAAATCCATTGCCCGTAGCCCGGGGCTACAGAATTTTTCATCGGGCTACTGAAATGTTTCAGCTGACGCCCGCCGGGCTACTATAAATCTATAAGAGCGGTAGCCCGTTTTATTGACAGACATACGTAGAATAAACACGCTGACCAATGTGTTTCTACACCGTGTCTTGTTTATAATCCGATAACAAAGTGCAATCAATTATCTTATCAATCACCGATCACTTGCGGTAATGTCGTAAACAGTAAGAGTGCATTTTAATCATTCAATCAGAATCAACATTTGTCGTCTGCTAATAATATAATGAGAGCCGGTTGGATAGTTGGCGCACATGATGCAACATCATTTCGCAGTTTGGAATTCTTTGTTAACCGCAACAATGAGTAAGAGCGACTACGTTTTGATGTCGTTAAATATCCAAGGATCCGAACATTAAATAAATCAAAACAATAGCGGATTCTTCCAAAACGGTAACGAAACCGAAAATGAATATTAATAACAACGCGGTTAACACCTGCTAATTAGTTTGCATTGTCAATTAATAATTGGATTGATCGACTGTTAATCAATAATCCCATATATGCCCAATTTATTTTTTTTTAAACCAAATTATGGGAGGGTAATATAGACGATGAGAGTCATAAACACAAACGTTTGAAATTTTCTAAAGTGTCAATTGAATTTCGGCATATGATTCTATTTAAAGATATGATGAAATAAGCTCCCAATCAGGACCGTTCAATTGCAACTTGCGTAAATCACCTGCGACGGTTTGCACACGTTGTGTACAGCTATTTTAGGTTACAAAATTCTACATTTAATAAATGAATTTCTTTGTCCAGACAGGGACCTATACAAACGTATAGGCCCCTGGTCCAGATAAAAAGCGCGCACAAATTGGCATGGGTGTATTTATTTGTAAATAAAAATTTCGTAGCGGGTACATCATTGAGATCATTTAGTTTCCATTAAAAGTTTCGTTGTGAATTTCAACTAAAGTACCGGGGTATCTCGCGAATTATTTGGCATTGACATTTCCTCTTAATAAAATATAATGTAAACACGCTGTATCGTTACCGTTACACTGTATCAGTTCCTTCATTATTGAAACAATTATTGTATTGTATACTGACTGCACACTAGTGTCGTAACATACGGATGCAATACGTAAATTCGGACAGAACTTAAAGTCGGACACAAGTAAATAAATGATTTAATACTCTTGATTTCTTGAAACTCGGTATTTGTTGTTAAAAAGAGCAATTGCATTGATTAACACCATACGAGTCAGTCGTATTGATCATCTAAACGCTTTATTTACGTTTCCAACTTAACGTGCTGTCCGAATTTAAGTACACATACATGTGCACATACATGTAATATCTATAACATGCAATAAGAAATTTGTCGGACACTGATATAGTATTGACATACCTGTATGATGAAGCCAACCCCGTATCAAAAGTCAACCAGAGTCGTAACATATTTATGTCATGCTATAAATCAAAGAATACTCATTTTCTTGGATACATTTCTACATATATTGGTGAATGAATATAATTACTGCACCGAGGAATATTTTAAGGTTCAAATGTTTCAAATGCATCTTACAATAGATGAAAATAACTCTCATCAGTCTGAAATTCACAATTTTGACGCCATTGTCGCTTTGTCCAAGACTAGTTTTAATTTGGATACTTTCGAACGACCTTGACAATTTTTGCTGAAATTGTAAACATTACTTTCGTTTTCTGAAATCTATTATTTGTGATTAACAACAAGTCTGGTGGATTATAAAAATGATTTCAGTGTGAATCGGGTAGTTTTAAATATTTACTTTGAGTTTGTATTTACACTACAATTTGTTCACAAAACAAGCCAGAATATTCTAAAATACCGGGAAATGTCATTCTGAATTTGAAAACACTTGAGCACATGGTATGTTACTAAAAGTAGAAATACCATCATATGACCGTGAAATCTCGGGAGATTCGCATTTCAAGAAAGTCTGTCACATCGCTGTTTTTCTCGATATGTAAGAGCAGAATAGATAAATTTAAATGTTTAAGATAGTATTTGTGAAAGAATGTATCAGTTAAATGTGAAAAATGTCAATCTTTCCAATCAAGTGATTGATATGGGCCAATAACTGCATTTAAAAGCTGTTTTGGACCGGTCTTTTTTAACTGTCGACTTTTCGGCATTTTCTGCTTGACTTTCCTAATGGGGTTGGTCCATAACTATAAAGTCGCGCCAGTCAAAAATCATAAAAGCGACATTTAAAGTTATGGTAGCCAGAATGAGAAAAATATGTACAACTGAGCAATCAATCATGACAGACTGATGTCTCAGGTTAGTGCAGTGATTTTTCCACCAGATTCTCACCAAGGTGATCCCGGTTGATTTCACCACAATTGAATATATGTCAGTACACAAATAAATTATACAGCAGGTAATGACAATCGATAAATGTCTTAGTTTTAATTTAATTGTTTGCACAAATTTGGACACTCTTTGTGTCTGAGATATGTTGGGTTAAATGACCTTTACAACAAAACATACATCTCTGAATCTGCGATACATTACAGTTAAAGTTTAACACGTAAAATACCAGTATTCAGATCTGAAAATATCCTAAAAAACTCGTATGGTATGAAGTACATAATATCTTGTGACGTATTTTCATTTTAAATCTTGAATTTAATGACGACTTGAATTTAATGACGACAAGTCGGACATGCAGTTAAATATTTTTATACGTATATCGTGTGACATAATTTCATTTAAACTCTAGATTTTAACGACATTAGTCTGACGCGTGCGGCGTTATTTTATTTAACAGTAAAACAAAAATTAAGTAGACTATCAAAAAAATACAAAAAGTGTACTTGTAAATAAAAACTCCTTCATTCCGTATAAAGATTGTACGTTACAGCAGAGCTCCAGATAACTTTTCTGAGTAATTGGGTTAATACCCACTACTTTTGAGTTCAATTGGGTATTTTCATATTCAATTGGGTACAAAAAAGTCGGTACCCACAACGGGTACTTTAATTGACAATTGGGTACCTTTGTTTTAAAATTGGGTATGTTCATTGTCTTAAATTCTCACCTGCTTATCTGAATAAGCTGGTTGTAGTTCCACTCTTAATTGATAAGTTTCAGAGATTTTGTGTAATTATGTAGATGTATCCATAATATACAGTCTTGATTCAAAAAAAAAGTTCAACGATTTTTTCCACCAGTTTTCTTACAATGTAAGCACTGACAGCAATTGCCTCCGACATAATATCGTCAAGAATTAGTTTCACTATATTTTCCGCTTCTGATTTTGTGTTGCCTGCGGTTAAATATCTTAAAATTGAGTTTCTTTGTGCCTAGGATACGATGTTTCCATTTTTAAGGCCTCACGATTTCGACATTTTCACAACAATAACACGTAGTCACAAAGACACTTTTTTCCGTACATATTATTGTACTGAAGGTTATACTGAAAGCGATTGAACAAAGCGGACAGAATCCGGGTATTTCGGACCAGGGTATTTCCGGGACAAATTTACTCGTTATGCAAAGGAAAAATATGATATGCGTAATCGGCAATTTCAATGGGGTTTCGGAACGCATGGTTTTATTTTTCTATGCGTAATCGGCAATTTTACATTGGGTATTTGCACAAATGCCCACCTTATCTGTAGCTCTGTTACAGTAATCTGTGAAACAACGTCATTAATAAAACAAAAATATATGTTTGACAACAACGGTGGCTAATAATGTTTACGAAAAAATACAAACAATATAGATTTATCTATTACATAACATGTTAGAATTTTATCATGCATTTATAATCACTCATAAAGAGATTTCAATATACAGTTACATGCATAGACAGTTTTTTTAAGCCAGTGCCTTTTGAATTCAGAAAATAATCAAGATAAACCATAAAATTGGGAAAAAAAGATAGTAAACCATAAACTTGAGAAAAATGAGGCATTATTAATATGATTATAAATAACAGAATTACAATAATTTTGTTTGGAAGTGCATGATTGAGTGCATTTTAAAATTTATATTATAAAATGCTGCTTGAATTTCTTTTTACCTTTCATATGTAAAAAAAGAAATATCATCTGCTAGTGCAAAATATGACTGGGAAAGCTGGTTTATGGTCATTTCGTAGCAAAAGAGAAGAAAATAAGTGCATTAAATAAATGAATTCATATTTTTGTATCTGGAATAGTTGTATTTTAAATAGATCCTCCACCCTATAATGGCCGAATAAGGGCTAAATTGCTTTCCGACTTGAAATGAAAAGGCATATTGGTTGATCATGTAGCGTTTATGTGCAAAATTTGAGGGCCAATTGATAAAGCTTGTTGATGCCAAAACAGGTAATAATAATAATTTATTATCAGGTACATGTACACAAGCAAATAAGTATATTTAACCCTTTCAGTGCGGGAACCGAATTTTAAAGGCCTTTGAAAACAGTTTGGATCCAGATGAGACGCCACAGAACGTGGCGTCTCATCAGGATCCAAACTGTTTGCTATTCTGATAGTATTCTTTGAAAATTTTTTGAAGAAAATGCTTATTTTAGAAATTCAGCAGACGACATTTTAGCAGACGACAAATTTCCCAGCATGCAAAGGGTTATTAAAATGCTTAAGGTGTGGAAGACTCATAATCAGGTTTGGTGTCCCTCAAACCCTAAGCGTCTTGTAATTCCTTATGCAGTTTGTATAGATAGTGCCGCATCCTGACACGTAAAGCTTGTGCTTTGTTGGCAGCGTTAGTTGGCTGTTAACAGGTTCATTGTGGTTATCTCCACCATCAGTCTGTCCGTCTGTCCTAGCCACTATCTCCTACACCATTAGCACTAGAACCTTGAAACTTAAACACATGGTAGCTATGAGCATTATGTGCGACCCTGCACTATATGGAATTTTGATCTGACCCCTGGGTCAAAAGTTAAAGGGGATGGGGTGGAGACAGGTCAGAGATTTTCACTCATTTTTAGCTTGACTAATATATATGAAATATATATAATGGAGCTATCCTGATCACGTCGGCGTTACCGTTAGCGTGCACATGTTAAAGTTTGTGTACTACCCCATATATTTTCTTTGTCCTTTTACAAATTACTTTTATACTTTGCATACATGTACTTCTTTACCAACATGACCCTTATCTATAAACAAGAGCAGACAACTGTATCAAGCATTTTGACAGAATTATTGCCCCTTTTATACTTAGAATATGCATATTATTGATAAATCTATGTTAAAGTTTGCATACCACCTTAAATATTTTCTATGTCCTTTGACTTATTGTTTTCATATTTTGCATACTTCATTACCAACATGATCCCAATCTATAAACAAGAGCAGACAACTGAATCAAGCATTTTGACAGAATTATTAACCTTTTATACTTAGAATATGCATATTATTGATAAATCTATGTTAAAGTTTGCATACCACCTCAAATATTTTCTATGTCCTTTGCCATATTGCTTTCATATTTTGCATACTTCTTTACCAACATGATCCCAATCTATAAACAAGAGCAGAAAACTGTATCAAGCATTTGACAGAATTATTGCCCCTTTTATACTTAGATAATTGAACATTTTGCTTAAATTGCCATAACTTCTTTATTTATGATCACATTTGATTCATACTTTGACAAAACAACACTTACCTGACATACCACAATGCACTGCACCCAAACTATCCCCCATGCCCCACCCCATAATCCCCCCCCCCAATTTAATTTTTATAATTATTTTTGAAACTTCATCTTTTAAATTACCACCAACCCACATAAACCACCCGTCTCCATGATGGCTTACATTAACCTGTCAAGCACTCGAAATCTCTTAAGACAATAGTTACGGTCAATCTCAACCATGCATGGCCGCATTACCAACCCTGGGGCGCCCCCTGGGTCAAACATGCGGCATGGGAATACGCGTCGGCCTCTGCCGCACCATTTTTTACCAATTGACTTCAAATTAATACTTAAGATTTCTTATGACAACACAGTGTCTCGACCATCCATGTTCACATTACCCACCCCAGGGCCCCGCCCACTTTGGTGGTAAAGATCCCAAGCTATTTCAGCATAATTAAAATCCAAGCCATTTTTGTGGTCAAGCACCGAGCTTTCTCACCATAATTAAAATCCAAGCCAGTTTGGTGGCAGAGACCCCGAGCTATTTCAGCATAATTAAAATCCAAGTCAGGTTAGTGGTCAAGATCCTGAACTTTTTCGGTATAATTAAAATCCAAGCCAGTTTGGTGGTCAATTTTTGTGGTAAAGACCCCGAGCTTTCTAACCATAATTAAAATCCAAGCCAGTTTGGTTGCGGAGACCCCGAGCTATTTCAGCATAATAAAAATCCAAGTCAGTTTAGTGGTCAAGATCCTGAACTATTTCGGTATAAATTATAATTAAAATCCAGGCCAGTTTGGTGATCAAGACCCCAAGCTTTTTCAGCATAATTAAAATCCTAGCCAGTTTTGTGGGGGAGACCCTGAGGTATTTCAGCATATTTAAAATCCAAGTCAGTTTAGTGGTCAAGATCCTGAACTATTTCGGTATTATTAAAATCAAGGCCAGTTTGGTGGTCAAGAACCCGAGCTTTTTTAGCATAATTAAAATCCTAGCCAGTTTCATGGCCGAGACCTCGAGCTATTTCCGCATATTTAAAATCCAAGCCAGTTTGGTGGTGAAGATCCTGAACTATTTCGGCATAATTAAAATCAAAGCCAGTTTGATGGTCAAGATCCTGAGCTATTTCAGCATAATTAAAATGCAAGCCAGTTTGGTGGTCGAGAACCCGAACTATGAGCATAATTCAAATCCAAGCCAGTTTGGTGGTAAAGATCCCAAGCTTTTTCAGCATAATAAAAATCCAAGCCAGGTTGGTGGTCAAGATCCTGAGCTATTTCAGCATAATTTAATTCTAAGCCAGTTTGGTGGTCATGACCCCCGAGTTATTTCAGCATAATTAAAATCCAAGCCGTTTTGGTGGTCAAGACCCCAAGCTATTTTAGCATATATTTTTTTGGCATAATTTTTTCTTACCCAATTGTTTTCGTACACACATTTTTTTCGTACCCATTTTTTTCTGTTTTTTGACAGAATAATGCCCCCTTTTATAGTTAGAAAATTGAAAATTTGGGTAAATTTTGTGTTCAGGTCTACTCTTATCCTATTTGTGTTAAGGTCTACTCGTATCCTAAAGTATCAAAGCTATATCGTCTACTTAATGTTATAAGTCATGTAACTGACATTTTTAAACATTTTATTTCTTTCCCATTTTTTTTTTTTTTATTAAGGTGACATACATCAACTGTTTAATAATATTAAGTCTACCTTTTTGGTAAAAATATTGTTTTTACCAAATTTTCAAAATTGACATTACGGACACATGTCATTTGCTGAATGAAAAAGTAGCATAACTGACATTTAGTTAAATTTTCAGGAGAAGGAAAAACTTCTTTATTGAAATAAAATAGGGATACTTACAGAGTGAAACAAACACATGGGATATTTTCAGATTTGAATACTGGTATTTTACGCATCTTTAGGCAGTTCTGTGTACCAAGGATAAATACAATATTTAAACATTCATGTACAATGCACAATACTAAAAACCTGAATTGTAACTGTAATGTGTTTCAGATTCAGAGATGTCTGTGTTGTTTCTAAGTTCATGTGAAAAATTAAGTTTATATGTTTATAGGTTTAAAATTGCAAATTTTCCTCTTACTTGCCCTTGTATTTCAAGATAGAATACTTTCCTCTCCAGAGGAAAGAGATCTGGGTTTGAATCCCAGTGGGGGCTTCAGAGGATGATTCATTTTAAGAAAAATGAATATATTTGCTTTACTTTGTCTCTAACTTAACCAAATAACTCTGACAATGCCTTTACAAGTATGCAGTTTTTGATAATTCAATTATGCAAGAAACATGTATAATTTTAGGGTAGACTTAGACAGCAAACTAAGAATTGGCATCCATTTTAGTTTTTTAAGTCAATACAACAATAAATGCATATAGGAACACATATTTAAATTAAAAATGCAACAATCAGAGGACATAATCAATTAAATAGTAAATGACTACTTTAAATATTTTTTAGCACTGTTTGTTTTTCAGAGATTTGTAAATATGACGTTTAATGTTCTTCCCATTGAACTAATGCAATATGTGCTTTGGAACTGGAATCATATAGTGTTGGAAAGCTGATGGTTCACGTCCAGAGGGTCCTTGCTTCCGGAAAGCTGAAAATTGTATATGATCTCCCCACTCATTCCATCCCGCGAAACCCTTAAGGTGTCGCAAGTCTAGTATTATGGATAATCTGTATATATTCTTATATTACGCAGTAATTTTAACCTTTAAGTGTACGTTCGTGTTATGCGATTTTCAACGACCTATGTTTTTTGGTTGTATATATATTGGCACATCGATTCTTTCATTTTTTATGGAATGAGTGATGTATTGGACGTCATCATTGATGACGTTCATTCGAACGAATGATTAAGGGGGCTAAGTTTCGTTAAGCTGGCGCATATAGCCGCGATTTGGGAGTCTTGAAAACTGGCCGAACACGTTTGCTGAAATTTGACATGTATATGGACAAGAATGCGATCTACCTGTTGGCGTAGGCGTTATACCTGGCAAAAATCAAGTTTTCGAGTATTTTGTGTTTAAATACTTTTATGGGAAAGGGCACGCGCACAGATAAACATTGTGACGTCACTTCACAAACAGCGTTAGACATCCGCCATCTTGTAACGCGACAAAGAAACTCAGTGTTATTAGTTCAATAAGCACAGAAAATATGATTGTGTTTAATTATCATTAATACAAATGTCTATATTTTGTGCAGCGGATGTTTATTCAGACGGATACGACAGAATTACGTAAGTATCATTGTGTACTTTACAGTAGATTTTACTACGGAAGAAATTTATTATATCTCACTCAGTCACTGACAAAATGAGCTTGACACATAAACAACAACCGGATCGGATTTACATCCACATAATATTGTGCGAATCCGATGCAATTCAAATTACTAATGTTTGATAACGTTTGATGAATTCGTTATATCAATATGCATTAACTTTCAAGGGGAATAATTATAATTGAAATGTGCGATTCAATGACAGTGTTATATTGGGATAATTAGTCGTTTAGCCGTAACAGATAAGTATTTAGTTTGTTGTGTTTCATTTTCAACATAGTTTTACCGTTTTTTCCTTAAAGTAAAACAGTTCAGTCGTCATTATATCTTGAATTTTAAATATTGAAATACATGTCGGATATTTCATATTTTCGGACGTTGCTACGTAAGCTAGTTGTCAACATAATTATTAAGATACATATTTACCTTTTACCATACAGTTGTGCAGCTGATGTCTAATTAATGACGCGTTGTTTAATGTCAATAATGTTTTTCTGCCCGTGATGATAATAAGTCTTTAAATCAACAAACCCCAGCAATGTCAATGGTCTGTCAACATTAGAAAAATATTAGCTAAAGAAACTTCAGCGTACAATTTATATGGTATTGACATACCTGTACTCTGAAGCCAACTCTGTATCGAAAGTCAACCAGAGTCGTAACATATTTATGTCACGCTATAAATCAAAGAATACTCATTTTCTTGGATACATTTCTACATATATTGGTGAATGAATATAAATTACTGCATCGAGGAATGTTTTAAGGTTTAAATGTTTCAAATGCATCTAACAATAGATGAAAATAACTCTCATCAGTCTGAAATTCACAATTTTGAAGCCATGGATGATTGTCGCTTTGTCCAAGACTAGTTTTCATTTGGATACTGTCGGATCATCCTTGACATCTTTTGCTAATATTGTAAACATTGCCTTTGTTTTCTGAAATCTATTATTTGTGATTAACAACATACGTCTGGTGGATTATAAAACTGATTTCAGTGTGAATCGGGTAGTTTTAAATATTTACTTTGAGTTTGTATTTACACTACAATTTGTTAACAACACAAGCCAGAATATTCTAAAATACCGGGAAATGTCATTCTGAATTTGAAAACACTTGAGCACATGGTATACAAATATACAAATACAAATTTTATTTTAAGTCAGTTTGTACATAACAAGTATAACATTAACATCTACATTTTCACAACAATAACACGTATACTGAAAGCGCTTGGACAAAGCGGAAAGAATCCGGGTATTTCGGACGAGGGTATTTCCGGGACAGATTTACTCAATATGCAAAGGAAAAATATGATATGCCTAATCGACAATTTCAATTGGGTTTCGGAACGCATGGTTTTATTTTTCTATGCGTAATCGGCAATTTTACATTGGGTATTTACACAAATGCGCACCTAATCTGTAGCTCTGTTACAGTAATCTGTGAAACAACGTCATTAATAAAACAAAAAATATGTTTGACCACAACGGTGGCTAATAATGTTTAGGAAAAATTACCAACAATATAGATTTATCTATAACATAACATGTTAGAATTTTATCATGCATTTATAATCACTCATAATGAGATTTCAATATACAGTTACATGCATAGACAGTTTTTTTTAAGCCAGTGCCTTTTGAATTCAGAAAATAAGCAAGATAAACCATAAAATTGGGAAAAATAGATAGTAAACCATAAAATGGAGAAAAATGAGGCATTATTAATATGATTATAAATAACAGAATCACAATAATATTGTTTTTAAGTGCATGATTTAGTGCATTTTTAAATTTATATTATAAAATGCTGCTTGAATTTCTTTTTACCTTTCATATGTAAAAAAAGAAATATCATCTGCTAGTGCAAAATATGACTGGTCATTTAGTAGCAAAAGAGAAGAAAATAAGTGCATTAAATAAATGAATTAATATTTTTGTATCTGGAATAGTTGTATTTTAAATTGATCCTCCACCCTATTATGGCCGAATAAGGGCTAAATTGCTTTCCAACTTGAAATGAAAAGGCATATTGGTTGATCGTGTAGCGTTTATGTGCAAAATTTGAGGGCCAATTGATAAAGCTTGTTGATGCCAAAACAGGTAATAATAATAATTTATTATCAGGTACATGTACACAAGCAAATAAGTATATTTAACCCTTTCAGTGCGGGAACCGAATTTTAAAGGCCTTTGAAAACAGTTTGGATCCAGATGAGACGCCACACAACGTGGCGTCTCATCAGGATCCAAACTGTTTGCTATTCTGATAGTATTCTTTGATAACAAATCGAAGAAAATGCTAATTTTAGAAATTCAGCAGACAACATTTTAGCAGACGACAAATTTCCCAGCATGCAAAGGGTTAAGATGCTTAAGGTGTGGAAGACTCATGATCAGGTTTGGTGTCCCTCAAACCCTAAGCGTCTTGTTATTTCTTATGCAGTTTGTATAGATAGTGCCACATCCTGACACGTAAAGCTTGTGCTTTGTTGGCAGCGTTAGTTGGCTGTTAACAGGTTCATTGTGGTTATCTCCACCATCAGTCTGTCCGTCTGTCCTAGCCACTATCTCTTACACCATAAGCACTAGAACCATGAAACTTAAACACATGGTAGCTATGAGCATTATGTGCGACCCTGCACTATTTGGAATTTTGATCTGACCCCTGACCTCGCAAACCAAATAATGTTTCTTTAAAAAAATCTATGGCGGTAAAAAGTTAATGTGCAACGTCGCGGAAAATATTATACTTGACGACGTCATACAATGATGCGACTTTTAACAATTTAAGATTTAAAATTAAATCACATTAATGATTTAACAATGAGTTTTGATAATATAAATGCCATTGAACAGAAAATTGACATAAATGTGACCATATATTAATATTTGTACAAAATAGCCGACAACAACCGATTAAGTGTTAAAATTCCCGGGTACATTTTAGTATATTTACCGTACCCAGGGTACGAGCCTTACTAACTGTATTATTATTATATCTCACCGACTACAAGGTACCTTTACCTTGTTGTGTTTATCAACCTGGAATTTATGTAAAATCCGGCTTTGTTTACTTTTATTTTTCATTCATTTGATTAAGCAATTGTTGACGTATCTCGTGGAACATTATTTGAATCTTGGGATTTTAATGGTGACAAGCTGTAAGTGTCAATTTATTTTAAAAACAAATCTAAGATTTTAAGTTTTGTGTGTTTGTCATGCATAATTCAGTGTTTTCCAAAAAAAATTGAGTAGCCAGTTATATGGCCAGCAACAATGCAGTAAAACTAAAGCATTTGTGACATTTTACTTGATATACTTGGGGAAAGTAGTTGGCGTCTAGAGTAAATGTAACCGGCGAAATGGCCCGCTGCCGGTCTTACAGAGAACACTGATAATGGTAAACTAAATAAAAAAAACTCGCTGCGACTGGATTACGGGTTTGTAAAATTGTTTTTTGGGTCATAATATGGTTAGCATTCAATACAAATGTTATTATAAAGTATTGTTGTTTAAAATTCATTTTGAGAATAGGATGGAAGAACAGAAAATGAAAGGGTATACAGGGATGAAAATTAGTGGTTTCCCGTGAGCCCAGGACAAGTAGTTTTGGCCTGGGCAACTCAATTTCCAAAGTTGATAGTCCGGCCGGGCAACTTGTTTTTTTTTTAAAGCTTAAAACAATTCAGTGCAATAAAAATTGAATAACAATTGACCACCATGGATCAATACTAGTTAAATAACATTCATTATTTAGGAATAGGAAATAATTAAATTCAGGCTCATAATAAAACATCAAACATTGAGTAGTGCAATGTCAGCAAATTTATTTAATTATCTATTATTTTATTAAAAGAAAGTATAATATACACATGTACATATTTCTGGGCTCGTTATTCTTTATCTGGGCAACCAAAATACTAAAGATGGTTGCCAGTGCAGGCAACCAATAGTAATAAGTTAGTTTTAATCAATGAAATATCATTGTAACTTTATTGTTATAAGCATTGCATTAAAGTTGTGATTGAGGTAAGCTTGTTGTTAATAATATAGTATATTTACTTTTTAGCTCGACTATTATATATGAAATATATAAAGTGGAGCTATCCTACTCACCCCGGCATTGGCGTTAGCGTGCAAATGTTATAGTTTGCGTACCACCCCAAATATTTCCTATGTCCCTTGACATATTGCTTCCATATTTTGCATATTTCTTAACCAACATGACCCCAACCTAAATACAAGAGCAGACAACTGTATCACTTGCATTTTATAAGAATTATGACACTTTTTCCATGTAGAATATGCATATTATTGATAACTCTACAATGTTCGAAATTCGCACTAGCCCGGAGCTAGTTGATCTTGTTTCGGGCTACTGAATTTCAATGGGTACTAGCCCGATTGGGCTATTGATTTTTCGAACTTTTGAAATTAAAAATGCTCAAAAATATTATTTTCATCCATCGTTTGAACCATACCTTACAGGGTTTATTTAGCTTCGTATCGCGTTTCCTCACCCTTCCGATTATGTTGACATGACGAGAGTTTGAATGACAATTTTTTTTTGATACCGTGCAAATAAAATGCGGATCTACCCAGGTTGTTCAATTTGCTGTACTTTCAGAAAACCATACAAGTCTACAAATGTTTTAAATGTCCGCCATCTTGGATTTGTAATGATCTATTGACGAATTAACGCATTGCAATATCATATTTTAATAGAATATGTCAACCAAATTATATATTGATAGCGTAGTTGCTTGGTTACTTTTTACTGGTTTTCAGTTTTGGCAGTCAAACGTTATGCATATTTTATTTCACGTGCAAGGACTTACATTGATTGTTTTTGGACAGTTGTTTCCGGATACGGTATTATCTGTCGATTTTAATTTATTTTCGACATTCTTGATAAAAAAATATCTAGAATGATGAATACACATGCGATGTTACGGATGGTCTGGTTGATAATTTTTCACATTGTACTCACCAGAATTGGACCTAGAAAGACTATAAAAAAAAACAGTAAGCTAGGGGGAGGAGACACTGCCCTCTATTCGCTTTATCATACGGCCTAAGACTTTCGGCTAAATGTTTCGGATTTCAAATTTGGGACAATTGACATCTAAAATTATTTACAGACTGGATATAAACCTTTGCATCTTGACTGCATGTAAGGTATTGATTGACGAATATCGTCATACATAAATATTATAATCGTATTTTGTCATTGAAAATGAAATATTATAATAACATTTCCAGTTAATTGGGATCAACTGTTAGTTGCAATCCTCATCAATTACACCCTACCTGCAATAAAATCTACCCAGAACCGCAAAAATATAAACTTATTTTAAAAACTTGTGATAAACAGTTCGGGTTAGTAAACTTTGGTTCGGGCTAGTGAAAAATTCCATCTGGTAGCCCGAACGGGCTAGTGGTTTCAAATGTGAAATTCGCACACTGACTCTTTGTTAAAGTGTGCGTACCACCCCAAATATTTCCTATATCCCTTGATATATTGCTTTCATATCTTGAATAATGTTAACGTGCATATTTTGTATTAACGTCTTGTTATTGTAGTGTACATATTTTTCGGATTTCGGACAGCCCATTCATTGAGTATTATTGTTGTGGTTTTGTGAGTACTCTTCATGTAAAATACTGCTGTTTAGATGTTCATTTTTAGTCGTATATATATCAGGATTCAATACCTATACCTTAGTGAAAATGGCATCGGAAGAACATTTGTTCATTGTACTAGATAAAAGTAAACATTTTATCTATCCATCTTATTGTTTATTGCAGTTTCAGTAATATTCTGTCTAAAAATGATTTCAACATGATATAATTATAAATCATGGCTAGGAAATGTGTATATATGAAGCAAAAATTAAAAATAGATGGTTCATTTTTTCCCATTTACATGTATGTATATTTATCTATGTATACATCTTTTGTTGTAAACAGTTATGCGACATGTCGGGAAACGCCCAGGACAAATATATCGACGTAATGATTTTTTCACTTATGTGGGTGTATGTTGGCTCCACTTCACACGATACAGTCATTGTAGTTTAATTGAAAAATGCATCTTACAATGTGAGATGAGTTCTGGGTTCAAGCCCCAGCAGTGGCCTATCAAGTGTGAAATACGGAGCCATTATGATTAAATATACACAGTTATCTTTTTAAACAATACAATTAAATATAAGGAATAATGTTAAAGGGGAATTGCTGCTTAGCTATTTTTGACATTGAATAACAGGGTTTATATACACCCCAAGGATAAATGCTTCTAAATTTGTAAAAAAAACAAAAAACAAGTCGAAGTGTGCAGAATATTAAACATTTGCAACTTTCTGATGTCTAAAAGTCATCAAATGCCACTTGAAGTTTACTTTTTTTTTGTACAAAATAACCCATTTTGTGCTGTCCATTATCGGTTAATGTTTTACGCTGTCAGGTCCAGAAGCGCTCATTCTGTAGCATGTTTGGACCATAATGTATAATGCGACCAAGTTTCAGCAGATTCAGCCCAGTGGTTCTGATTTTATACGCTGTGCCTAGCTTTTATTGAGTATAAGTACTATTACTCACTGATTTATGCATATGAGCTTGGCTGTTTTCGAACAAAACCTGAGGTTTTGTCATAGCAAGCTCATTGTGTCATGAAGTGTCTTTTCGCCATCCAGCGTCCGCCATGCTAAAACCTTAACATGAACCCATTGTACCCACATATTTTTTCGTACCCATTTTTTTCGTACCCAAATATTTTTCGTAATCAAATGTTTTTCGTACCCAAATTTTTTTTGTACCCATTTTTTTCCTACCAAATTTTTTTTTCGTACCCATTTTTTTCGTACCCAAATTTTTTCGTACCCAATTTTTTTTTTCGTACCCATTTATTTCGTACCCAAATTTTTTTCGTACCCAATTTTTTTTCGTACCCACATGTTTTCGTACCCAAATTTTTTTTCATACCCTTTTTTTTGTACCCAAACTTTTTCGTACCCACTCTTTTTCGTACCCACTCTTTTTTTTTAACCCAAAATTTTTCGTACCCAATTTTTTTCGTACCCAAATTTTTTTCGTTCCCATTTTTTTACTACCCAAATTTTTCGTACCCAAATTTTTTCATACCCAATTATTTTTTGGTTCCCATTTTTTTCGTACCCAATTTTTTTTCGTATCCAAACGTTTTCGTACCCACATTTGTATATTCTTACCCATTTATTTTTTTCGTACCCAAATGTTTTTCGTACCCAATTTTTTGGTCGAAATAATCGGTTTTCAATTTGATTTGATCTCCCCACTCATTCCATCCCGCGAAACCCTTAAGGTGTCGCAACTCTGGTATGGAATGAGTGATGTATTGGACGTCATCATTGATGACGTTCATTCGAACGAATGATAAAGGGGGCTAAGTTTCGTTAAGCTGGCGAGAATCACTGCGATTTGAGCGCCTTGAAAACTGGTCGGTAACTTTTGCTGAAATTTGACATGTATATGGACAAGAATGCGATCTACCTGTTGGCGTAGGCGTTATACCTGGGAAAAATCTAGTTTTTGATTAAATCACGAAAAAGTGGTGTGTTTTTATTGCCGAATCGCTATAAAATGAGTTCTCGCCGGAAGCCGATTCACCCCAGGAGATAATTCACGCGCTAGGCAATTCAAATTTGATTTTAAATAATACATATTGCGTTTTATTCCCAAATTAATTAATAATTTCATCTTGCGTTTAACATGCGTTTTAGAAAATATTAACAAAACAAACAAAAACCAAAAAACCGTTAAATTTTATTGTTGTAAATATGGTAACCTGATTACATATCCACTAGCGTCTATGCATATTTACACATAAAAAATAGTTCTCAAGTAAGCAACACTCAATCAAATTTAAACGCAAATTATTTAACAAAATATATAAATTTAAGCTAGAAATCGAAACTTAAATACAATTTCTGCACTAAAAACACAATACCAATAGTTTTTACAATAACACATTCGACATGTACATGTACTTCCAACAACACGCCAACCGCTATTTTCAAAGCGAATGTGTAACGTTAGAGTAACATTTCAAACAATAAACACACAATGGAACTGGAGTTTAACGTAGTGCGCAAATCGAAAGTGATTAGAGTAATTTATTTTTCAACTTTTCAATCTCCGTAGTGTACGTTTAGTTGTGAGATGTTAACGGTTTCCCAAAAAAAACAACATGCCTTCGCTGCGAAGTCAAAGTGGGTGGGGAACGAGACTGCTTGTGGATTTTGAGTTGCTGGAAGTTTGTAACGAAGCTGCTTTTGTGCAATATTCAGCGATTTTGCAAGCTGTGTGTTTGAAGTCGGAGATATATATTGCTGACATTAATGATATTGTGTACGTTCTTGTGACCACTGATCTGCATATGATACCATTACCAGTGGGAGAGCATCCCGAATCCCACATACTATGTGACATAGTCTGCAACAGATGTTTCCTGGTCGAGTGGTTGGTAAGTTTCATCGTTATACATGCATATTACACATTTTACATTATTTGTGTTATTTTTGACACCCATTTTTCATGCTGATGAACCAACGGTCAGTGCCAGTAGTCCTACTGTCATTGGTCTGTGTGCTTGTTGAAAGTACATGTAGAAAGGGTTGTTTAGCTCCAATAAGCCATGTTGCTATTTTTTGGATAAAATTTATGGCAGTGGGCTTTTTTATCTTTGTGCAGCAACCTCTGCCGCCTCATTTTGTGAAAACATTAGGCGCACACTGTTCATATTGTGGTAAAAGGAGTCGCGCAATGTTCAAAGTGAGAAAAATTGTTGTGACTATTCAACTTTGTGAAAAATTTGTCGCGCATTGTTTAAAATTCCTAAAATATCAGTAGCAAACTTTTAAAAATTGTGAAAACTAGTGTCTCGCAATGTTGAAAATTGTGAAATATGAGTCGTGCAATGTTGAAGATTAAAAAAATGAGCCTCGCAATCTTGACAATTATGGAAAAATAAGTTGCACACTTTTCAAAATTGTGAACAAATGAGTTGTGAAAATAATTAATTGAGCATTGTTCAAATTTGTGAAAATATGAGTCTCAGTAACGACATCAGCAACCATATGCCACTCAGCGTAACAACATCAGCATTAGTCGCTAACTGTTGAGAAATGTGAAAAAATAATTTGCACGCTTTTTAAAACATTGACCATTTTCATCGCGATTCCTATAATTTGTGCAAAAACAGCTATCACTATTAATAATTTAGGAAAAAAAACAAGTCTATTATAAAAAGGGTTTTCAGTTTAAAGAAATTCGTAATTATTTTTTATTTAAAGTTGTTTACGGCCATTTCATATGACTATCATATTTTTTTATAATGATATTGTACTGTGCCTGTCTAATTTGTAATTTGTTGAAGTTGTGCTATAAAGATGTTATTTTAATAATCTTTATTTAACATTTTGTCTCATGTTGGATTATTTGTTATATTTTATTATTATATAAAAATGGCATCGCATGAACCAGTAGTCATAGTATAAGCAACATTGAAGCCTAACATGCATTCATCTATTATTATTTGGGCACAAATATTTTTACCGTGTGAAGACCCTACATAAAAAATAAAAAATGCTGATTTTTTTCTTACTTGGTACCTGGCGACACACATTTTCAAGACTATTTCATTAAATTTGGCATAGATATTTTTAAAAATGGCATCGTATGAACCAGTAGTCATAGTATAAGCAACATTGAAGTCAATATGCATTCATCTATTATTATTTTGGGCACAAATAATTTTACCATGTGAAGACCCTACATAAAAATGCTGATTTTTTTCTAACTTGGTACCTGGCAACACATTTTCAATTCTATTTCATTAAATTTGGCATATATATTAATAAAAATGGCATTGTATGAACATGTCGTCATAGTATAAGCAACATTGAAGCCTAACATGCATTCATCTATTATTATTTGGGAACAAATAATTTTACCGTGTGAAGACCCTACATAAAAATGCTGATTTTTTTCTTACTTGGTACCTGGCGACACACATTTTCAAGTCTAATTCATTAAATTTGGCATAGATATTTATAAAATTGGCATCGTATGAACCAGTAGTCATAGTATAAGCAACATTGAAGCCTAATATGCATTTATCTATTATTATTTGGGCACAAATAATTTTACTGTGTGAAGACCCTACATAAAAATGCTGATTTTTTTCTTACTTGGTACCTGGCGACACACATTTTCAAGTCTATTTCATTAAATTTGGCATAGATATTTAAAAAATTGGCATCGTATGAACCAGTAGTCATAGTATAAGCAACATTGAAGCCTAATATGCATTCATCTATTATTACTTGGGCACAAATAATTTTACTGTGTGAAGACCCGACATAAAAATGCCGATTTTTTTTTTACTTGGTACCTGGCGACACACATTTTCAAGTCTTTTTCCTTAAATTTGGCATAGATATTTATAAAATTGGCATCGTATGAACCAGTAGTCATAGTATAAGCAACATTGAAGCCTAATATGCATTCATCTATTATTATTTGGGCACAAATAATTTAACCGTGTGAAGACACTACATAAAAATGCTGATTTTTTTCTTACTTGGTACCTGGCGACACACATTTTCAAGTCTATTTCATTAAATTTGGCATACATATTTTTTAAAATGGCATTGTATGAACCACTAGTCATAGTATAAGCTTCATTGAAGCCTAATATGCATTCATCTATTATTATTTTTGGCACAAATAATTTTACCATGTGAAGACCCTACATAACAATGCTGATTTTTTTCTTACTTGGTACCTTGCGATACACATTTTTAATTCTATTTCATTAAATTTGCCATATATATTAATAAAAATGGCATTGTATGAACATATCGTCATAGTATAAGCAACATTAAAGCCTAATATGCATTCATCTATTATTATTTGTGCACAAATAATTTTACTGTGTGAAGACCCTACATAAAAATGCTGATTTTTTTCTTACTTGGTACCTGGCGACACACATTTTCAAGTCTATTTCATTAAATTTGGCATAGATATTTATAAAATTGGCATCGTATGAACCAGTAGTCATAGTATAAGCAACATTGAAGCCTAATATGCATTCATCTATTATTATTTGGGCACAAATAATTTTACTGTGTGAAGACCCTACATAAAAATGCTGATTCTTTTCTTATTTGGTACCTGGCGACACACATTTTCAAGTCTATTTCATTAAATTTGGCATAGATATTTATTAAAATGGTATCGTACATGTATGAATCATTAGTCATAGTATAAGCAACATTGAAGCCTAATATGCATTCATCTATTATTATTTGGGCACAAATAATTTTACTGTGTGAAGACCCTACATAAAAATGCTGATTTTTTTCTTACTTGGTACCTGACGACACACATTTTCAAGTCTATTTCATTAAATTTGGCATAGATATTTATAAAATTGGCATCGTATGAACCAGTAATCATAGTATAAGCAACATTGAAGCCTAATATGCATTCATCTATTATTATTTGGGCACAAATAATTTTACTGTGTGAAGACCCTACATAAAAATGCTGATTTTTTTCTTACTTGGTACCTGGCGACACACATTTTCAAGTCTATTTCATTAAATTTGGCATAGATATTTATAAAATTGGCATCGTATGAACCAGTAGTCATAGTATAAGCAACATTGAAGCCTAATATGCATTCATCTATTATTATTTGGGCACAAATAATTTTACTGTGTGAAGACCCTACATAAAAATGCTGATTCTTTTCTTATTTGGTACCTGGCGACACACATTTTCAAGTCTATTTCATTAAATTTGGCATAGATATTTATAAAAATGGCATCGTATGAACCAGTAGTAATAGAATAAGCAACATTGAAGCCTAATATGCATTCATCTATTATTATTTGTGCACAAATAATTAAACCGTGTGAAGACCCTAGATAAAAATGCTGATTTATTTCTTACTTGGTACCTGGCGACACACATTTTCAAGTCTATTTCATTAAATTTGGCATAGATATTTTTAAAAATGGCATTGTATGAACATATCGTCATAGTATAAGCAACATTGAAGTCTAATATGCATTTATCTATTATCATTTTTGGCACAAATAATTTTACCATGTGAAGACCCTACATAAAAATGCTGATTTTTTTCTTACTTGGTACTTGGCGACACACATTTTCAAGTCTATTTCATTAAATTTGGCATATTTATTAATAAAAATGGCATTGTATGAACCATTAGTCATAGTATAAGCAATATTGAAGCCTAATATGCATTCATCTATTATTTTTTGGGCACAAATAATTTTACTGTGTGAAGACCCTACATAAAAATGCTGATTTTTTTCTTACTTGGTACCTGGCGACACACATTTTCAAGTCTATTTCATTAAATATGGCATACATATTTATAAAATTGGCATCGTATGAACCAGTAGTCATAGTATAAGCAACATTGAAGCCTAATATGTATTCATCTATTATTATTTGGGCACAAATAATTTTACTGTGTGAAGACCCTACATAAAAATGCTGATTTTTTTCTTACTTGGTACCTGGCGACACACATTTTCAAGTCTATTTCATTAAATTTGGCATAGAAATTTATAAAATTGGCATCGTATGAACCAGTAGTCATAGTATAAGCAATATTGAAGCCTAATATGCATTCATCCATTATTACTTGGGCACAAATAATTTTACTGTGTGAAGATCCTACATAAAAATGCTGATTTTTTTCTTATTTGGTACCTGGCAACACACATTTTCAAGTCTATTTCATTAAATTTGGCATAGATATTTATAAAAATGGCATCGTATGAACCAGTAGTCATAGTATAAGCAACATTGAAGCCTAATATGCATTCATCTATTATTATTTGTGCACAAATAATTTAACCGTGTGAAGACCCTAGATAAAAATGCTGATTTTTTTCTTACTTGGTACCTGGCGACATTGAAGCCTAATATGCATTCATCTATTATTATTTGGGAACAAATAATTTTACCGTGTGAAGACCCTACATGATGAATGCATATTAGGCTTCAATGTTGCTTTTTAAAAATGGCATTGTATGAACCACTAGTCATAGTATAAGCTTCATTGAAGCCTAATATGCATTCATCTATTATTATTTTGGGCACAAATAATTTTACCGTGTGAAGACCCTACATAAAAATGCTGATTTTTTTCTTACTTGGTATCTTGCGACACACATTTTCAAGTCTTTTTCAATAAATTTGGCACATGTATATTAATAAAAATGGCATTGTATGAACATGTCGTCATAGTATAAGCAGAGAAGCATAATACGCATTCATCTATTATAATTTGGGCTCATACAATTTTACCGTGTTAGCACCATATATCAAGTTGCAGATTTTTTAAATATTCGCCACATACCCAAAGGCATTTTCATTAATATCTCAGAAAAATAGACCTATATATTAATACACATGGCATCTAAAGAACATTTTATCATAGTTAAACATGGTTCCCAGCCAACCTTGAAATCAGGGAAAACCTGGAAAAAGACTTTCACTTTCACTAACGCCCAGTACAAATATATGGACAGAATGATTTTTTCACTTACCGGTATGTGGGTGTATGTTGGCTCCACTTCACAAGATACAGTCATTGTAGTTTAATTGAAAAACGCATCTTACAATGTGAGATGAGTTCTGGGCTCAAGCCCCAGCAGTGCCATATCATGTGTGATATACAGAGCCATTATGATTAAATATACACAGTTATCTTTTTAAACAATACAATTAAATATAAGGAATAATGTTAAAGGGACATTGCTGCTTAGCCATTTTTGGGATTGTATTGTGATTTTTGGCCAAATTTGACACTGAATAACAGGGTTTATACATCCCAAGCATAGATGCTTCTAAATTTGTAAAAAAAAACAAGTCGAAGTGTGCAGAATATTAAAAATTTGCAACTTTCTGATGTCTAAAGGTCATTAAATGGAATTATGGACGTTTCGTGCCACTGCCAGTTCGTGCCACTGATATTTGTGTCGAAAAGGGGTAGACGTTTCGTCCCACTGATAATATATAGGCAGATAGGTGTGAATAATGCCGTATAGGTGTGAATGATATTGGGGTGTACATTAATGTTGAAAATTACAACAATGTTAACAATTATAATTATAAATAACAAAAATAAAATGATTTATTGTTAGTATACAAATATGTGTACATAGTTCGTTATGTTCAATAAATATAAAACATAAAGTGTTGTTATTTTTTATGCATCATGTGTACCGGGTATGTGTATGTAAAAATAAAATAAAAAATATTTGTGCATAGTTCATTATGTTTAAAAAATATAAAACATGAAGTGCTGTTATTTTTTATGCTTCATGTGTATGCACTATATACATAAATAATAATATAACACAAATGAACAATAATACATTTTATTCAATAAAGACCTAATAAAATGAAGTTGGTCTTTTACTTGTAGGAAAAGCTTATGCTTTACTATCGACTCACAAACTATCAATTAGCGGTAAGGGCCTTTAAGTTATTAGCAAACAATGAATTACCGACTCGGACCAATTAGTAAACAACTCACCGCTTTAATGATGATTCAAACTGTGTAATGAATATAATGTTAATTTATTGAAAATGTTTTAATATATTTATGTAATCAATCTAGATATTGTTAAAATGTATGTATGCATTCCCTTTTGATATTGTTAATGTATAATATAAAAGAGTATAGTAAATCTTGTTTCGTTTCTTGTAATAATATACCGGTAATGTAAATTTATTGAAAATGTTTGAATATATTTATGTTATCAATCTAGATATTGTTAATGTATTATAAGAAGCATGTAAATTGACTCTTAAACATTTTTGTTCATGTAATTAAAAATAAATCTTGAAATCGCAGAATACTTTTAAAATGAATAAATAATCTTGAAATAAAACAATGTTGATTTAACATTGAACAGATGTTACAATCAAAGGTGCGAAAGTTACCCGTTATGATTCACACCTATACGGTATTATTCACACCTATCCGCTTATATATCAGTGGGACGAAACGTCCAATGCCCTCCTACACAAATATCAGTGGCACGAACTGGTAGTGGCACGAAACGTCCAGCACCCATTAAATGCCACTCAAAGTTTACATTTTTTGTACAAAATGACTCATTTTGTGCTGTCCATTATTGGTTAATGTTTTACGCTGTCAGGTCCAAAAACGCTAATTCTGTAGCTTGTTTGGACTATAATCTATAATGTGGCCAAGTTTCAGCAGATTCGACCCAGTGGTTCTGATTTTATACGCCGTGCGTAGCTTTTATTAGTCCACTACCGGTTTCACCGGAGGGGATTTATGGTTTGTGCTCTGTGTGTCCGTCAGTCAGTCAGTCTGTCACACTTTTCTGAATCTTGCGATAACTTTTAAAGTTCTTAATATTTTCAGAGGCGTATTTAGGTGGGGGGCTAGGGGGCTAAAGCCCCCCCAGCTGGCTGGCTAGACACGATTTTTAATAAAAATGAGCCCCTTACAGTTTCAATCCACTTGTGTATTTCCTGTCATATGTCCCTAATTAAGCCATAAACAGCTGTCGATTTGTGTGATTAGCCCCCAGGCATGTGTACAGACGATCTAACCATCGTCAGCTAAAGTGCACGCTTCATTGACTGTAAGTAATAAACTGCGCTATTTGATTGGCTGAAGAAGATACATTCAACTAATGAAATTCATCCATACATTTAGCTATAGATACATGTTTACAAATGGCTGCCGCATGAGACTTGTGAAAAACAATATTTCAATTTGTAGCAATTAAAGAAGTTAGACGAACGCAATGGACAATTATTATTATTTGTTCGGTAATTTCTTTGATGAATTTAATTGGTATTAGCTCTTTAGAGTGATAATCCTTTTGAGTAACAAGTTATTGCCAGTGAAATTTAACTGCACAATTAATGAATGTCAATTATTTTTTTTATTTTTATTTTTTTACAAATCGGGCTAACTGCTTTGGTGTTCATCCATACTTTTTAAAATTAAAAAAGACTCAAAAATGAAGAATTACTTAAGCTATATGAAACTAAATCATTTTCTTAAAGCGT
Organism: Dreissena polymorpha; assembly: GCF_020536995.1. NCBI lineage: Eukaryota > Metazoa > Mollusca > Bivalvia > Myida > Dreissenidae > Dreissena > Dreissena polymorpha. Next base: position 79,847,165 of record NC_068360.1, on the reverse strand, counting down.
GACAACATCCAAAGACCTATAGATAACATCTATAGGTCTTTGCAACATTGAGGCAGCAACACCCAAATTAAACTACACAGAAACCTAACGACTCCCTTTGTTTACACTTTTGTGAACGAAATGGACACCCGATTCAGTGATTTGCCGACTAAGACAGCCATGAGATTGAAGTTTATACCTGAACAAATGTGCGCCTCTCCTGTCAGTGCTAGTGACCTTGAATGGTTCATTGATGATCTCCCTTTCCCTCAGTCCCTCCCTGCTGAGTTGCACTTTATATGACAGGCTAGGTGGAAAGATGTACCCAACCCACCTACTACCCTTCAGGGCTCTGTTGCACATTGTGATTCCCAGCTGTACCCCATCATTTACACTGTTTTGTCCATATCATGTGTGTTCCCTGTTACATCATGCGAGTGTGAAAAGAGTATCAGTGCCCAAGGACTTGTTAAGACAAAACTAAGATCATCAATGGGTCAGGACAGGTTGTCCGCTGTGTGCCTGCTTTCCATTGATAGGGACATGGACATAAACATTTTAATGTTGTACCTAAGTTGACCTAGTAGGATATCCAACAAGGTTAAATAGGAGGTCCACCCATCTAACTCTGTTAAAAAAGTTATGGATAAAGATAATGTCTCCCACCACTTAAGTGGTTTGAGAGACATTTGATTTACCCCTGTGTGTCTGTCTGTCACACTTGATGTGTGAACTCAAGTTCTTATTTGTTTTACATGCACTTTTATCATGCAAAATGCTGATTAGATAGCAGGAAATCGCATCATTTCAAGGTGCCATTTAAAAAACATTCGTCGACGGAAGGGGACACCCCTCCCGCACCCTCCCCTGTTGAGCCCCCCCTATGAAAATTTTCTGGATACGCCTCTGATTTTTTCATGAAACTTGAAACATGGATAGATGGCAATAAGGACATTATGCACGTGATTTCATTTTGTTCCTACGTCAAAAATTCTGGTTTCTATGGCAATAAATAAAAAAATAAAATAAATTCTGACAATGGTGGAGCCGGTAGGGGACAAATTTGCTTGACAATAGTCTTGTTGAGTATTACTCACTGACTTATGCATATGCGCTCGGCTGTTTTCGGAGAATACCTGAGGTATTGTCATAGCCAGCATATCGTGTCGTGTCGTGTCTTTTCGCCGTCCGGCGTCCGCCATGCTAAAACCTTAACATTGACCCATTGTACCGACAATTTTCGTACCCACATTTATTTTTCGTAACCAAAATGTTCGTACCCACATTTGTTTAGAACCCAAAATTTGTGTTCCCACATTTTCTTACCCAAAATTTTCGAACCCACATTTTTTTTAGTTCCCACTCATTCCATCCCGCGAAACCCTTAAGGTGTCGCAACTCTAGTAAATGACATGGTGTGTGTTGATTATTACGGCCTAACCACGGTCTCAAAAATACTGATCCTTATGGGTGCCTACAGTTGATATCTAATTTATTTAAGAAATAATCGACGGTTAACCGTTGGTTATTGCGGTAATAACCAAAGGTATGGAGTTCCGATGCGTAGGAATTAAACCACGAGGGCGTAGCCCGAATGGTTTGATAACAAGCATCGGCACGACATACCGTAGGTTATTACCGCAATAACCAACGGTTATCCATTCATAAGTTATCCGCGATTTAAAGGTTATAAATGAGAATATGGAATGAGTGATGTATTGGACGTCATCATTGATGACGTTCAATCGAACGAATGATAAAGGGGGCTAACTTTCGTTAAGCTGGCGCATATAGTCGCGATTTGAGGCGCTTGAAAACTGGTCGGTAACTTTTGCTGAAATTTGACATGTAAATGGACCAGAATGCGATCTACCTGTTGGCGTAGGCGTTATACCTGGGAAAAATCTAGTTTTTGATTAAATCACGAAAAAGTGGTGGGTTTTTATTGTAAAATGAGTTCTCGCCGGAAGCCGATTCACCCCAGGAGACAATTCACGCGCTAGGCAATTCAAAATTGATTTTAAATAATACATAATGCGATTTTATTCCAAAATTAATTAATAATTTCATCTTGCGTTTAACATACGTTTTAGAAAATATTAACAAAACAAACAAAAACAACCGTTAAATTTTATTGTTGTAAATATGGTAACCTGATTACATATCCACTAGCGTCTATGCATATTTACACATAAAAAATAGTTCGCAAGTAAGCAACAAACAATCACATTTAAACGCAAATTATTTAACAAAATATATAAATTTAAGCTAGAAATCGAAACTTAAATACAATGTCTGCACTAAAATACAATACCAATAGTTTTTACATTAACACATTCGACATGTACATGTACTTCCAACAACACGCCAACCGCTATTTTCAAAGCGAATGTGTAGAGTAACATTTCAACAATAAAGACAAAATTGAACTGGTGTTTAACGTAGTGCTCAAATTGGAAGTGATTACAGTAATTTATTTTTCAACTTGTCAATCTCCGTAGTATACGTTTAGTTGTGAGATGTTAACGGTTTCCCCAAAAAAAACATGCCTTCGCTACGAAGTCAAAGTGGGTGGGGAACGAGACTGCTTGTGGATTTCGAGTTGCTGGAAGTTTGTAACGAAGCTGCTTTTGTGCAATATTCAGCGATTTTGCAAGCTGTGTGTTTGAAGTTGGAGATATATATTGCTGACATTAATGATGTTGTGTACGTTCTTGTGACCACCGATCTGCATATGATACCAGTGGGAGAGAATCCCGAATCACACATAGTCTGCAACAGATGTTTCCTGGTCGAGTGGTTGGTAAGTTTCATCGTTATACATGCATATAACACATTTTACATTATTTGTGCTATTTTTGACACCCATTTTTCATGCTGATGAACCAACGGTCAGTGCCAGTAGTCCTACGGTCATTGACATTGGTCTGTGTGCTTGTTGAAAGTACATGTAGAAAGGGTTGTTTAGCTCCAATAAGCCATGTTGCTATTTTTTGGATAAAATTTATGGCAGTGGGCTTTTTTATCTTTGTGCAGCAACCTCTGCCGCCTCATTTTGTGAAAACATTAGGCGCACACTGTTCATATTGTGGTAAAAGGAGTCGCGCAATGATCAAAGTGAGAAAAATTGGTGGTGACTATTTAACATTGTGAAAAAAATTGTCGCGCATTGTTTAAAATTCCTAAAATATCAGTAGCAAACTTTTAAAAATTGTGAAAACAAGTGTCTCGCAATGTTGAAAATTGTGAAATATGAGTCGTGCAATGTTAAAGATATTTAAAAATGAGCCTCGCAATCTTGACAACTATGGAAAAATAAGTTGCACACTTTTCAAAATTGTGCACAAATGAGTTGTGACTGTTGAACATTGTGAAAATAATTAATTGAGCATTGTTCAAATTTGTGAAAATATGAGTCTCATATGAGTCTCAGTAACGACATCAGCAACCATATGCCACTCAGCGTAACGACATCAGCATTAGTCGCTAACTGTTGTGAAATGTGAAAAAATAAGTTGCACGCTTTTTAAAACATTGACCATTTGCATCGCGAATTCCTATAATTTGTGCAAAAACAGCTATCACTATTAATAATTGAGGAGAAAAAAAGTCTATTTTAAAAAAGTTTTCAGTTTAAACAAATTCGTAATTATTTTTTATTTAAAGTTGTTTACGGCCATTTCATATCATTATCATATTTTTTATAATGATATTGTATGCCTGTCTAATTTGTAATTTGTTCAAGTTGTGCTATAAAGATGTTATTTTAATAATCTTTATTTTGACATTTTGTCTCATGTTGGATTATTTGTTATATTTTATTATTATATAAAAATGGCATCGCATGAACCAGTAGTCATGGTATAAGCAACATTGAAGCCTAATATGCATTCATCTATTATTATTTGGGCACAAATAATTTTACCGTGTGAAAACCTTACATAAAAATGCTGATTTTTTTCTTACTTGGTACCTGGCGACACACATTTTCAAGTCTTATTTCATTAAATTTGGCATAGATATTTTTATCCCCACGCTTTTTGAAAAAAAGGTGGGGATATTGTGGTGATCTCCGCCGTCCGTCCGTCCGTCCGTCTGTCCGTCCGTCCTGGCCACTATCTCCTCCTACACTAAAAGCACTAGAACCTTGAAATTTACACACATGGTAGCTATGAGCATATGTGCGACCCTGCACTATTTGGAATTTTGATCTGACCCCTGGGTCAAAAGTTATAGGGGTTGGGGTGGGGCCGCGTCAGAAATTATCACTCATTTTTTTAGGTTATTTTACATTTACTTCTTTATTTCTACACCGATTCACTTCAAATTGATACTGGACCTCACATATGACAATACGGTCAATCTCAACCATGCATGGCCCCATTCCCAACCCTGGGGCGCCCCGCCCACATAGGCCACACCCACCAAAAATTTCCATTTACTATAATTTTTTCATTTCTACACGGATTCACTTCAAATTGATACTGAGCTTTTGTTATGACATTAGGGTCAATCTCAACTATGCATGGCCCCAATCCCAACCCTGGGGCGCCCGCCCACATAGGCCACACCCACCAAAAAATTCCATTTACTATAATTTTTTCATTTCTACACGGATTCACTTCAAATTGATACTGAACTTCTCTTATGACATTAGGGTCAATCTCAACTATGCATGGCCCCATAACCAACCCTGGGGCCCCGCCCACATAGACCACACCCACCCAAAATTGCCTTTACTATAATTTCTTCATTTCTACACCGATTCACTTCAAATTGATATTGAACTTCTCTTATGACAATACAGTCAATCTCAACTATGCATGGCCCCATTACCAACCCTGGGGCGCCCCGCCCACATAGACCACACCCACCCAAAATTGCCTTTTACTATAATTTCTTCATTTCTACACCGATTCACTTCAAATTGATACTGAACCTCTCTTATGACAATACGGTCAATCTCAACTATGCATGGCACAATTACCAACCCTGGGGCGCCCTGCCCACATATGTCACACCCACCCAAAATTGCCTTTTACTATAACTTCTTCATTTCTACACCAATTCACTTCTAATTGATGATGAACTTCTCTTATGACAATACGGTCAATCTCAGCTATGCATGGCCCCATTACCAACCCTGGGGCACACCTAGGTCAAACATTCGGCGTGGGGATACGCGTCGGCCTCTGCCGCGCCATTTCTAGTTAAAAATGGCATCGTATGAACCAGTAGTCATAGTATAAGCAACATTGAAGCCTAATATGCATTCATCTATTATTATTTTTGGCACAAATTATTTTACCATGTGAAGACCCTACATAAAAATGCTGATTTTTTTCTAACTTGGTACCTGGCGACACACATTTTCAATTCTATTTCATTAAATTTGGCATATATATTAATAAAAATGGCATTGTATGAACATGTCGTCATAGAATAAGCAACATTGAAGCCTAATATGCATTCATCTATTATTATTTGGGAACAAATAATTTTACCGAGTGAAGACCCTACATAAAAATGCTGATTTTTTTCTTACTTGGTACCTGGCGACACACATTTTCAAGTCTATTTCATTACATTTGGCATAGATATTTAAAAAAAATGGTATCGTATGAACCATTTGTCATAGTATATGCAACATTGAAGCCTAATATGCATTCATCTATTATTATTTGTGCACAAATAATGTTACTGTGTGAAGACCCTACATAAAACTGCTGATTTTTTTCTTACTTGGTACCTGGCGACACACATTTTCAAGTCTATTTCATTAAATTTTGAATAGATATTTTTAAAAATGGCATCGTATGAACCAGTAGTCATAGTATAAGCAACATTGAAGCCTAATATGCATTCATCTATTATTATTTTTGGCACAAATTATTTTACCATGTGAAGACCCTACATAAAAATGCTGATTTTTTTCTAACTTGGTACCTGGCGACACACATTTTCAATTCTATTTCATTAAATTTGGCATATATATTAATAAAAATGGCATTGTATGAACATGTCGTCATAGTATAAGCAACATTGAAGCCTAATATGCATTCATCTATTATTATTTGTGCACAAATAATTTTACCATGTGAAGACCCTACATAAAAATGCTGATTTTTTTCTTACTTGGTACCTGGCGACACACATTTTCATCTCTATTTCATTAAATTTGGCATATTTATTAATAAAAATGGCATTGTATGAACATGTCGTCATAGTATAAGCAACATTGAAGCCTAATATGCATTCATCTATTATTACTTGGGCACAAATAATTTTAATGTGTGAAGATCCTACATAAAAATGCTGATTTTTTTCTTACTTGGTACCTGGCGACACACATTTTCAAGTCTATTTCATTAAATTTGGCATAGATATTTATAAAATTGGCATCGTATGAACCAGTAGTCATAGTATAAGCAACATTGAAGCCTAATATGCATTCATCTATTATTACTTGGGCACAAATAATTTTACTGTGTGAAGACCCTACATAAAAATGCTGATTTTTTTCTTACTTGGTACCTGGCGACACACATTTTCAAGTCTTTTTCATTAAATTCGGCATAGATATTTTAAAAAATGGCATCGTATGAACCAGTAGTCATAGTATAAGCAACATTGAAGCCTAATATGCATTCATCTACATGTATTATTATTTGGGCACAAACAATTTTACCGTGTGAAGATCCTACATAAAAATGCTTATTTTTTTCTTATTTGGTACCTGGAGACACACATTTTGAAGTCTATTTCATTAAATTTGGCATAGATATTTATAAAAATGGCATCGTATGAACCATGAGTCATAGTATAAGCAACATTGAAGCCTAATATGCATTCATCTATTATTATTTGGGCACAAATAATTTTACCGTGTGAAGACACTACATAAAAATGCTGATTTTTTTCTTACTTGGTACCTGGCGACACACATTTTCAAGTCTATTTCACTATTTTTGGCAGAAATAATTTTACCATGTGAAGACCCTACATAAAAATGCTGATTTTTTTCTTACTTGGTACCTTGCGACACACATTTTCAATTCTATTGCATTAAATTTGGCATATATATTAATAAAAGTGGCATTGTGTGAACATATTGTCATAGTATAAGCAACATTGAAGCCTAATATGCATTCATCTATTATTATTTGGGAACAAATAATTTTACCGTGTGAAGACCCTACATAAAAATGCTGATTTTTTTCTTACTTGGTACCTGGCGACACACATTTTAAAGTCTATTTCATTACATTTGGCATAGATATTTATAAAAATGGTATCATATGAACCATTAGTCATAGTATAAGCAACATTGAAGCCTAATATGCATTCATCTATTATTATTTGCGCACAAATAATTTTACTGTGTGAAGACCCTACATAAAAATGCTGATTTTTTTCTTACTTGGTACCTGGCGACACACATTTTCAAGTCTATTTCATTAAATTTGGCATAGATATTTATAATATTGGCATCGTATGAACCAGTAGTCATAGTTTAAGCAACATTGAAGCCTAATATGCATTCATCTATTATTACTTGGGCACAAATAATTTTACTGTGTGAAGATCCTACATAAAAATGCTGATTCTTTTCTTATTTGGTACCTGGCGACACATATTTTCAATTCTATTTCATTAAATTTGGCATATATATTAATAAAAATGGCATTGTATGAACATGTCGTCATAGTATAAGCAACATTGAAGCCTAATATGCATTCATCTATTATTATTTGTGCACAAATAATTTAACCGTGTGAAGACCCTAGATAAAAATGCTGATTTTTTTCTTACTTGGTACCTGGTGACACACATTTTCAAGTCTATTTCATTAAATTTGGCATAGATATTTATAAAAATGGCATCATATGAACCAGTAGTCATTATAAGTATAAGTAACATTGAAGCCTAATATGCATTCATCTATTATTATTTTGGGCACAAATAATTTTACCGTGTGAAGACTGTACATAAAAATGCTGATTTTTTTCTTACTTGGTACCTGGCGACACACATTTTCAAGTCTATTTCATTAAATTTGGCATACATATTTTTAAAAATGGCATTGTATGAACCAGTAGTCATAGTATAAGCTTCATTGAAGCCTAATATGCATTCATCTATTATTATTTTTGGCACAAATAATTTTACCATGTGAAGATCCTACATAAAAATGCTGATTTTTTTCTTACTTGGTACCTGGCGACACACATTTTCAATTCTATTTCATTAAATTTGGCATATATATTAATAAAAATGGCATTGTATGAACATATCGTCATAGTATAAGCAACATTGAAGCCTAATATGCATTCATCTATCATTATTTGGGAACAAATAATTTTACCGTGTGAAGACCCTACATAAAAATGGTGATTTTTTCTTACTTGGTACCTGGCGACACACATTTTCAAGTCTATTTCATTAAATTTGGCATAGATATTTATAAAAATGGTATCGTATGAACCATTAGTCATAGTATAAGCAACATTGAAGCCTAATATGCATTCATCTATTATTATTTGGGCACAAATAATTTTACTGTGTGAAGACCCTACATAAAAATGCTGATTTTTTTCTTACTTGGTACCTGGGGATACACATTTTCAAGTCTATTTCATTAAATTTGGCATAGATATTTATAAAATTGGCATCGTATGAACCAGTAGTCATAGTATAAGCAACATTGAAGCCTAATATGCATTCATCTATTATTACTTGGGCACAAATTATTTTACTGTGTGAAGATCCTACATAAAAATGCTGATTTTTTTCTGATTTGGTACCTGGCGACACACATTTTCAAGGCTATTTCATTAAATTTGGCATAGATATTTATAAAAATGGCATCGTATGAACCAGTAGTCATAGTATAAGCAACATTGAAGCCTTATATGCATTCATCTATTATTATTTGTGCACAAATAATTTAACCGTGTGAAGACCCTAGATAAAAATGCTGATTTTTTTCTTACTTGGTACCTGGCGACACACATTTCCAAGTCTATTTCATTAAATTTGGCATAGATATTTATAAAAATGGCATCGTATGAACCAGTAGTCATAGTATAAGCAACATTGAAGCCTAATATGCATTCATCTATTATTATTTTGGGCATAAATAATTTTACCGTGTGAAGACCCTACATAAAAATGCTGATTTTTTTCTTACTTGGTATCTTGCGACACACATTTTCAAGTCTTTTTCAATAAATTTGGCATATACATGTATATTAATAAAAATGGCATTGTATGAACATGTCGTCATAGTATAAGCAGAGAAGCATAATACGCATTCATCTATTATAATTTGGGCTCATACAATTTTACCGTGTTAGCACCATATATCAAGTTGCAGATTTTAAAAATATTTGCCACTTACCCAAAGGCATTTTCATTAATATCTCAGAAAAATAGACCTATATATTAATACACATGGCATCTAAAGAACATTTTATCATAGTTAAACATGGTTCCCAGCCAACCTGGAAATCAGGGAAAACCTGGAAAAAGACTTTCACTTTCACTAACGCCCAGTACAAATATATGGACAGAATGATTTTTTCATTTACCCGTATGTGGGTGTATGTTGGCTCCACTTCACAAGATACAGTCATTGTAGTTTAATTGAAAAACGCATCTTACAATGTGAGATGAGTTCTGGGTTTAAGCCCCAGCAGTGCCCTATCATGTGTGATATACAGAGCCATTATGATTAAATATACAGTAACACAGTTATCTTTTTAAACAATACAATTAAATATAAGGAATAATGTTAAAGGGGCATTGCTGCTTAGCCATTTTTGGGATTGTATTGTGATTTTTGGCCAAATTTGACACTGAATAACAGGGTTTATACATCCCAAGCATAGATGCTTCTAAATTTGTATAAAAAAAAACAAGTCGAAGTGTGCAGAATATTAAAAATTTGCAACTTTCTGATGTCTAAAGGTCATTAAATGCCACTCAAAGTTTACATTTTTTGTACAAAATTACCCATTTTGTGCTGTCCATTATTGGTTGATGTTTTACGCTGTCTGGTCCAAAAACGCTCATTCTGTAGCTTGTTAATTTGGACTATAATCTATAATGTGGCCAAGTTTCAGCATATTCGACCCAGTGGTTCTGATTTTATACGCCGTGCGTAGCTTTTATTAGTCCACATCCGGTTTCACCGGAGGGGATTTATGGTTTGTGCTCTGTGTCCGTCAGTCAGTCAGTCTGTCACACTTTTCTGAATCCTGCGATAACTTTTAAAGTTCTTAATATTTTTTCATGAAACTTGAAACATGGATAGATGGCAATAAGGACATTATGCACGTGATTTCATTTTGTTCCTACGTCAAAAATTCTGGTTTCTATGGCAATAAATAAAAAAATAAAATAAATTCTGACAATGGTGGAGCCGGTAGGGGACAAATTTGCTTGACAATAGTCTTGTTGAGTATTACTCACTGACTTATGCATATGCGCTCGGCTGTTTTCGGAGAATACCTGAGGTATTGTCATAGCCAGCTCATCGTGTCGTGCCTTTTCGTTCCCACATTTTCTTTCCCAAAATTTTCGAACCCACATTTTTTTAGTTCCCACTCATTCCATCCCGCGAAACCCTTAAGGTGTCGCAACTGTAGTTATATTAACCGAATGTACTCCACTTTTCCGCGAAAACGTGACGTCACCACAACAATGACAATCAAATGACGTCGTCTTCATTCATAAACAGTGCGCGGACAATCAAAGTGACGTCATACTTATCTCCGTTGGTATATCGGGGTAATAACCCACGGTACTTTTCCTTCAGAAAACAAGCTACGTGCCGTGGTAGAATATTGTTTATAAAGTTCAAATTTGAGTAGAAGCCTAACCGATGTAACGCTCAGTTATTACCAGCATTGTTATTTTTATAATGAATATGATTGTAAGCATTCCATAATACAGTTCCAGAATCCCCGTGCCTATATAAGAAGCTCAAACCGGTTAAAAGGGGACAGTCATTAATATAAGTATGAAATTGCCATATTTAATAAAACATTCAAAGTGACCTAATGATTTCCCCAAACATGTACCGCACATCAACCGCCCATCAACTATGGTTAGTTGGAATAAATAACAACTGTTCATATTCGCCTGTATATTGTTTTTTTTGGGGAAATTTTTTAAATAATGCGATTGTTATGATTATTTGAATAACATTTTTTTCTTTTTTTACCATTTAATTTCGATTATTATATAAGTTGTTCAACAATGAAAGCTTCGATGAGAAAACATGATTTGCCAACCTATTTCTAAAATCTCCTGGATAAAACACCATTGTATTTCAACCTCTTATAAGACATACTCATATGAGCATGTAATTTAGCATTTATATCATAAAACACCGTCACACCGTGTGGATCTGACAATACGCACATGTAACTTTATTATAAAAACTACAAATTAAGTTTATTGTTGTGATCCTGTGAAAAAAGCAAATTGCAATAACTATCACAAAGCAATCTGACTGATAAGACGTATGGCACACACACACACACTATAGAAATACAGCAAGGCTCAACGTGGGTATTAGCTCTCGTGATTTCGCGCGAAAAAGTTGTACCGAACCGACGGAAAGATAGGCTAACACATTGACTGGATGTATTAACTGCATTAGGGAAACATAAAGTTCGATAAAAAATCAGACAGGCGGGAAAAACTATCATTTTAGTGCAGCATAGCACAAAATCCACGACACAATTTAGAGAGGATAAACATTTCTCATTTGTTGATTCTCGGACCGTTCGCAAAAGTCAAGGTCGAGGAAATAACACATAGTTATGGTAGTATTCCTAGGCATTTTCAAACTAATAAAAAAATCATCAAAATTTCAATAAAAACCTTTATTGAATAAACTGTGCAGAGTGCTTACGGATAATTAGTTCCAACACTTTATTTCAAAATCCCTTGTACTTATGTATTATTCCAGTCGCACGAACTCATGACATAATAGGTCGCAGTGTACAGCATGATTTACCGGTACTCTTTGAATGGGCCAATCAGGTTTCGATTAAGCGCCTCGTAAACTTTTAAGAAAAGAACGTATATACGTGTGCAATGGATATCTGATTATTTAACATGTTATTCGATTACCCAAAACTAATATATAGCATACGATTATATCTTTCTTCGGTGGTGTTCCGAGTAAAAATGAATACTTTCATTTTAACAGATTTATGAAAAGTTTGCGATTATGATTTTATAGATATATCATTGTGGGTATTTTTATAGAGTTACCATGATTTAAAATATAGTACCCACGACTATCAGACCGAATATAAAATGCTCACTTCTTACCGAAACTTTATATAATGTTTCCGTGAATTATAGTAGCCGACGGAACCCAACTAATAATTTAAAAAATTGCTTATTTCAAGGCCAACCTCCCTAAAATCATTCTACCTTGATTCTTTGACAATATCTTTATATACACACCCAACAAATTTATGCGACTATATAAGCTCCTCCTTCATTGATCATACACGCATGTGGTATATTTTGAAATCCTTTTAGAATGTTTTTATAAGCGCTTACTTACTTTGGTAAAGTTATACACCACAATGTTACAATTACATTTAAATTAGGTAGATCATGTCAATGATGATCCATGTCTGATTATTTAACATGTTATTCGATTACCCAAAACTAATATATAGCATACGATTATATCTTTCTTCGGTGGTGTTCCGAGTAAAAATGAATACTTTCATTTTAACAGATTTATGAAAAGTTTGCGATTATGATTTTATAGATATATCATTGTGGGTATTTTTATAGAGTTACCATGATTTAAAATATAGTACCCACGACTATCAGACCGAATATAAAATGCTCACTTCTTACCGAAACTTTATATAATGTTTCCGTGAATTATAGTAGCCGACGGAACCCAACTAATAATTTAAAAAATTGCTTATTTCAAGGCCAACCTCCCTAAAATCATTCTACCTTGATTCTTTGACAATATCTTTATATACACACCCAACAAATTTATGCGACTATATAAGCTCCTCCTTCATTGATCATACACGCATGTGGTATATTTTGAAATCCTTTTAGAATGTTTTTATAAGCGCTTACTTACTTTGGTAAAGTTATACACCACAATGTTACAATTACATTTAAATTAGGTAGATCATGTCAATGATGATCCATGTCCGCAATTTATATCACAAAGGCATTTGGTCTAAGTGTAACGGGACCAGGAGTAACATGAAGTATTAAGCTTGCGGGTGGTATTTTGTCATATCTCATAAGCATACAGTAAAAACGTTTTTTACACGAACCTCACATTAAAACACATCCGTAATAGTACACACCGAACACACTGAGAACTCAGTATTATTAAGCTCGATGTTCGAAACGTGCAGTAGAAATATTACCGTCCTCTATGATTGATTGCTATTGTACAAGCATATGCTGTTTAGCATAAATATATACGCGACAACTGCCACTAATCTTTGACAAGTTCAGACGGAAATGATGAATTAATACGTATACAATATTTTAGTATGTGTTCAATACACATCACCTACACATCTACACAATAACATTTCAATAGCTTTACAAATCTTATGTCCGTGATCATTCACGACTTCGCAGTTACTTGCAAGCGCCCTTCTCGTTGTTTTATCCGCGCCTGACTTGCAATTTATTTTCACTCATGACTTCATAAACACAAAAATCAACAAGTATATTCCAACCTTTTAAATTAGAGCGTTGAAGACGTCAATTCATCCTACAATATAAACTTCTTATCTCTTAAGAACGCTTTTCTATTCTCAATTGATAAAATCAGTATATACAACAGTGCTTCGTATATGTTGGTATTTATACGAAATCTTTTAAACACATGGCTCTTATAAACCAGGGATTTCCAAACAGGGTACAGCTTGTCTGTACAACGCATTGTTTAATTGACTTGACTGATATTCTTCCAAAAACGGCAAAACGTTAAGTGATAGGCATCTGCGCCAGGATTTTGTTTGACTTTTTAACATTACTTTTAAGTGCTTGTCATTTATAACTCTTTGTTCCAAGTACGTTGTTTATTGCATCAATTTTTCTGGGAAGGCGTCAGAATAATAGAAGACGACTATCATAAGATATTTAGCAGTTACAATGTCGTGCATTAAAATATGCGTGATTTTCTCGGAGTTCATGTAAATCAATGTTGATGCTTTGAATAAAACCGGGAAATGATACCTTAGTTAACATTTATGTAAAAAAAAATTCTACCGTTTAAACGTTTGCATTAAGGCAATTATAAGGAATTTAAGGGGGAAAACACTGCATTATTTATATTGGAAACAATTGATGTTGTTTTTAATTTTAATACATAATCTTTTAAATTGCAGTTAAACACCACTATAATAAATATGTTTTCAGATATGTTTTAGTTTAACTGTTAACAGAAATTTTATGTACGCATGCTCACCTTTGCGTTGCGAATAGTCGACTTCGTCACCATTTATCTTGAAATCTCCGACTTCCCGTTTTGCTTGAGCCACAATTTTCTCTTTTACGGTCTTTAAATCCGATCGTATGTCATCTTTCCCTCTCGCAATCTCTTCTTTCAGTTCATGCTTACATGCCTCTGTGGTTGATATTATATTGTTAATGCCATCAATTGAGACCGATTCAATGTCTTGTTTCCCTCTTACTGTCTGTGCTTGCAGCTCCTGCACACCTGCCTCTGTGGTGGATATTATAGTGTCACTTCCTTCCATTGTGACCGATTCTATGTCTTGTTTCCCTCTTACTGTCTGTGCTGTCAACTCCTGCACACCTGCCTCTATGGTGGATATTATAGTGTCACTTCCTTCCATTGTGGCCGATTCTATGTCTTGTTTCCCTTTTACTGTCTGTGCTGACAGTTCATGCACACCTCCCTCTGTGGTGGATATCATAGTGTCACTTCCTTCCATTGTGGCCGATTCTATGTCTTGTTTCCCTTTTACTGTCTGTGCTGACAGTTCATGCACACCTGCCTCTGTGGTGGATATTATAGTGTCACTTCCTTCCATTGTGGCCGATTCTATGTCTTGTTTCCCTTTTACTGTCTGTGCTGACAGTTCATGCACACCTGCCTCTGTGGTGGATATTAAAGTGTCACTTCCTTCCATTGTGGCCGATTCTATGTCTTGTTTCCCTTTTACTGTCTGTGCTGACAGTTCATGCACACCTGCCTCTGTGGTGGATATTATAGTGTCACTTCCTTCCATTGTGGCCGATTCTATGCCGTGTTTTCCTTTTACTGTCTGTGCCGACAGTTCATGCACACCTGCCTCTGTGGTGGATATTATAGTGTCACTGCCTTCCATTGTGACCGATTCTATGTCTTGTTTCCCTTTTACTGTCTGTGCTGACAGTTCATGCACACCTGCCTCTGTGATGGATATTATAGTGTCACTTCCTTTCATTGTGACCGATTCTATGTCTTGTTTCCCTTTTATTGTCTGTGCTGACAGTTCATGCACACCTGCCTCTGTGGTGGATATTATAGTGTCACTTCCTTCCATTGTGACCGATTCTATGTCTTGTTTCCCTCTTACTGTCTGTGCTGACAGTTCATACACAACTGCCTCTGTGGTGGATATTAAAGTGTCACTTCCTTCCATTGTGGCCGATTCTATGTCTTGTTTCGCTTTTACTGTCTGTGCTGACAGTTCATGCACACCTGCCTCTGTGGTAGATATTATAGTGTCACTTCCTTCCATTGTGGCCGATTCTATGCCGTGTTTCCCTTTTACTGTCTGTGCCGACAGTTCATGCACACCTGCCTCTGTGGTGGATATTATAGTGTCACTTCCTTCCATTGTGACCGATTCTATGTCTTGTTTCCCTTTTACTGTCTGTGCTGACAGTCCATGCACACCTGCCTCTGTGATGGATATTATAGTGTCACTTCCTTTCATTGTGACCGATTCTATGTCTTGTTTCCCTTTTATTGTCTGTGCTGACAGTTCATGCACACCTGCCTCTGTGGTGGATATTATAGTGTCACTTCCTTCCATTGTGACCGATTCTATGTCTTGTTTCCCTCTTACTGTCTGTGCTGACAGTTCATACACACCTGCCTCTGTGTTGGATATTATAGTGTCACTTCCTTCCATTGTGACCGATTCTATGTCTTGTTTCCCTTTTACTGTCTGTGCTGACAGTTCATGCACACCTGCCTCTGTGTTGGATATTATAGTGTCACTTCCTTCCATTGTAGCCGATTCTATGACCTGTTTCTCTCTAACGGCCTGTGCTGTTATCTTCTGCACACCTGCCTCTGTGTTGGATATTATAGTTTTACTGCAGTCGATTATGACCGAATCTATGTCAAGCACACCCGCCTCTGTAATTGACAGGGAATGTAATGTTAGATATTTGAAATAAAGATATAGTTCTGTGTGATGTGAGATTTAAATGTTTATGCGAGAGTTTGGCAGCACATTGTAATTTAAATGTAGACATGTATTATTGCAATATTATTAAGTTGAAGGCGATAATAAGTATATTATATAAGAATATATTATATGGTTTATTATATTCAATCACATAAAATGATTGTGTCAAGAGTTGTAAGTTATTTCTCTTATTCCATATAACACAGTAGCAAGTAAACAGTTCGATGACATTTTTCTGTACAATGTTTACATTCATAGTGTTATGGGTAGTAAGGATGTCGACAGCAATTTTTGCTTATTTTGTCGCATTGACAATACCTTTATATAAACAACAATATTTAGGCGACTATATAAACTGCTTTTTCGAAGCCCATACACGCATGTGATTTATTTTCCTAGCCTTTTGGAATTGTTTGATATAAAGGCTTTACTTACTTTTAAAAAGAGGTTATTTAAGATACTGTTATATTTACTTCAATATTAGACATTACATCTAAACGTTTATAGTCTCGTATCATAAAACATTGCCAAGAGTAAAACCAGTGTAACCTGTTAATAGGCCATCATTATTGTGAAATAATGCCGAACAATGAAATTGCTTCAAAACATTTTGACTCGTGGTGTTTGTTTTGCAAACCATTATGTTCCATGTCCGCAAATAATTTTACAGAAAAAAACGAATTGTTCAATGGCATTCAGACGACAAGGCAGACAAAAATACCAGGCGTTATGTGACATATTAAGAGTGTGTGAAGTATTTTTCATTATTGATAAATATGCAACAAAGAGGCTGCTTACACGAAACTCACATTACACCGCATTCGGAGTAGTACACATCGAACATACTAAGAAGTGAAATTAGGTATTAAGCTCGATGTTTGAAACACGTGCAGAAGTACAGTCCGCTATGATTGATTGCTTTTGTTCAAAAATGATGTTTAAATAAATATAAACGCGATAACTGCACTTAATCTATGACAACTTCAGACGGAAATGATCAATTAATACGTATTTCAGTATGTGTTTAATACACATCATCTATACGCATGTACAAAATATCATTCAAACTCTTTACAAATATTACGCCAATGATCATTTTCGACGTCACAGTTTCTTTTAAGAGGCCTTCTCCTAGTATTATTCGCGCCCCATTTGCAATGACATTTCATTCACGACGTTTTAACATGTGATTTGTCAACAACAAAGTGTATGCCTAACTTTTGTTAAATGAGACCATTGCAGACGTCAAATCATAACAAGATTCAAACAGCTGGTCTCTGAGTAACTTTTTATAATTCGTAATTGATGGATATCAATCTTCTAATCAGTGTGTATTCCTTTAGGTAAGTGTGCGATTTTTTTTAACGATGATTCATGTAAACTTGGGATTGCAAAACATGTTTCACTCATTTGTGTTATTGACTGGGCGATTATCATTCCGCAATCAGCACAACCATTAATTTTTGGCCTTTAGGCCTGTCATCGTTCGATATTTTAAAATTGATTTTAATAACTTGTTTTCATTTGCATGTGTCCAGTATGTTCTTATTTGTATCATTTTTTGAGATGGGGTTACAATAATAGCAGTAGACTATCACGACATATTTAGCGGCAAAGATGTCATGAATTCAAATATGCATCAGTTTTCTTGGAGTTAATGCAAATCCATATTTGCATGTTTTGAATTTCACCGGGAATGATACCTTTTGGATTATTAATTGTAAATTTTAATATATATATTGACATATATACCGATTTGATCTGATTGTTAAGTAAAATGGCGCATGTGTAAACAATAAATAAAAAACAAAAGACCTAACTTAAGAATGATTGCTTTTCTCGTATGGTAAAATATATTCTATTTATATTAAAAACAATACTTACAGTTTTAAATAAATACATAAACTGTGAAATCGCAGTTTTTACAAAAAAACATTTGTCTCTCAAACAGTTTAAACAGTTTGAACTGTAAACAGTTGATTATTTGTATGCATGCTTACCTTTGACATGCGAGTAGTTATCTTTATTATCATTCGTCTTGACATCCCTGATTTTCTCTCCTATTGTGTCTCTTGTGACCGACTTCGTGTCTTGTTTCCCTGAGGCTGTCACATTAAGCACTCCTGCCTCTGGTGATTTATACGATTTAATATAAGACAGATTATACGTTTATATAGTTTTCGTTTGAATATGCAATTAAATGATTACGAATATTTTGTCTGATTTGTATGTTTCACATTAATGCAGAATTTACAAAAACAATGACGATGGGGTTTAATCATAATGCACATTATGATGATAATGTGATGGTAGATATTATGATGATGATGAAGATAATGCTGATTATGATGTTGGTGATGATGATTATGATTATGAAGGTGATGATAATGGTGATAATGAAGATGATGATGATGGTGGTGGCGGTGATGATGATTGCTATACTGATAATTGTGGTGATGATGGTAATGATTATGATGATTACGATGATGATGATATTGATGATGATGATGATGATGATGATGGCGATGATGTTGATGATGATGGTGATGTTGGTGGTGATGATGCTGGGGATGATGATGATGATGATGATGATGATGATGATGATGATTATGATGGTGACGATGCTGCTGCTGCTGCTGATGATGATGATGATGGTGATGCTGCTACTTCTGCTGCTGCCGCTGATGATGATGAGGCGGAGAAGGAGGATGATGGTGACGATGATGATGAAGATGATAATGGTGATGATGGTTTTGATGGTGATGCTGCTGCCTCTGCTGCTACTGCTGCAGCTGATGAGGATAACAATTATGATGATGATGATCATGTTGATGATGCTGCTGATTATGATGAAGACATTTATGATGGCGATAATGGTTATGATGGTGGTGATGGTGGTAGTGATGATGAAGGTGATGATAGTGATGATGGTGATGATTACCATGATGATGATAATGATGATGATGATGATGATGATATGATGATTATGATGATGATGATGATGATGATGAGGATGATGATGAGGATGAAGATGATGATGATGATGATGATGATGATGATGATGGTGATGATGATGATGATGATGAAGAGGATGAAGATGATGATGATGATGGTTATGATGGTATTGATGATGTAGGTGATGATGATGATGATGATGATGATGATGATGATGATGATGATGATGATGATGATGATGATATGATGATGATGATGATGATGATGATGATGATGATGATGATGATGATGATGATGATGAGATGATGATGATGATGATGATGATGATGATGATGATGATGATGATGATGATGAGATGATGATGACGATGATGACGATGATGATGATGATGATGATGATGATGATGATGATGATGATGATGATGGTTATGATGATGATGATGAGGATGAGGATGAGGATGATGATGATGATGATGATACATGAGGATATTAACTTCATATCAAATTATACAATTATTCAATTATAATACAACAATACTGATTCTAATTTACCAGCTACAGGGAAGATTGACAGGTTTGTGATGATATTGCATCATTACTTTTACAAGAAATACTATAATAATATTATATAATATATTATAATAGAAAAGTATATTACTCATTGAAACTTGCTCGGATTTTAATTATATATTAATAAGCTGGTTCATGGCTAAAGTTAAAACTTTAACTTTTAAGTGTGACATGACCTTTGAGATAGGGAAATCCGTTTTAAACGCGACTTGGCGTCTTATGATGGGTTGAGTTCGTGAAAATATTTTTAGACCGATTAATATATGGCAAACTTATGGCAGACACATAAGTTTTCAAGATATTGTATCACTTTGACTTTTGACCTCTACATGTGCCTTGACCTAAGCATGCAAGGAGATGGTTGTTTAACGCTACATTTCGTCTTATGATTCGTCGAATCTATGTCAATTTATATCCTTAATATAAGGCACAGTAAGCGCTTAGACTGGAATTTACATGCTATTTAATGGTTAAATTTTACCATCAATTACAATGCATGACATTGACCTTTAAGGTAAGGATCGACACCTGACACATCGTCTCACGATAAGGGAATTGCGCAAATTTGTTTCACAATCTATCCATATATGGCAGAGTTTTGGTTTGAAATTGCACACATATACACAGACAAAAACAGGCCTTTTTCCATCTTAGAAAAAGGTTTTCATAACTTTGAAAAGTTTGCGAATAAAACTTCACAATTTTGAAAAGTTCCAGACTCATTTGTTCACGAATTTAAATAGTTTGCCACCATTTTTTTCACAAATTGATGAGCCAGAGGGCGCTTCACAAAGACCCGAAAAGAGGCATAGGAAATACTTACAGTGCGACTGCTGTATGACCCCCTAATAATATGAGTTCTCTCACAGGTAAAATAAGCTAAATGTATGTCTATAGTGGTAACAGGATGTCTCTACGATTTAACCTGGTAACTTGGCTTATATATAATAGATATAAACATTCTGACCGAGTTTTATCAAGACCGAGTCGTACATGTTTTCTACAGTGGTATAAGCGTTTTCTTAGATTTAACATGGTGACATAGTCTACGTACGCATCTGACCCAGTTTCAACCTTGACCGTAAAATTGTCTAAATAAACAGTCTGATTGCAATTCCTCAAGATTAAGTTATACACGTGTCTTCAAGATTGGTAACACGATATTTCCGGGTGAACAAGTTTTTGAACGCACTTGGTCCAGATCCGAACACGGCATAGATATTGTGAAGATAAACATTATTGCTAAGTTTTGTTAAGATTGTGTTATAGCTGTGACCTCTAGGGCGATAATGAGCTAATCGTTGATGCCATTCAACGGAGAACGAACGTACAGCGGACACACAGGGTGATCACAATACCTGTAGTACTATGATTGTTCCTATGACTATAGTGCGGTTTATTTGTCTGCAGTCTGACATGTTTTAAACTGAAAAGGCCTATATCTGGTTCTGAAGTTTTTTGTCTTCCACATATTGATACTTAATTATTTTTTTCTGTGAAAGTATTGTCTTACTGTGTTTTTCTATAAATTAACAAATCCATTCTTGCAATAAACCCCGCTCTTAGAAAACCGGGTTTAATGAGTGTTCGTTAAGTGTCACCTTTAGTTAGCCTGAGTGTGTAGCGTGCACACGCTTATCAGGGACGACACCTTTTGCTTTTATGGAATTTTTCGTTTCGTTTTTCTAAAATAAAAGTGTTGTCCTGTATTAGCCAGTGTGGACTGAGGGACGATACGCACATGCATTTAGTCCAGTTTTCCTTGAGCTAGGCTCAAATAGTTTGGCTTATACTGTATACCTGTGAAAGGGGTAACAATGTTAAGGGCTATTTATTATTAGCAAGGATTAGATACATTTTCACTACATAATTATTTCCATTTATAAACTATATTTTCATAAACAAATATTATTATTAAATATATATCTTTAGAACTAGCACATACCTTGATTTGGTGAATCGACTTTGGTATTTTCAAGTAGGTCCGCTAAGTATTGATACCCAAGTTCTTTTAATGCATATATGAATAGAGTGTATGCAGAATCGTCTTTCTGTAGCAGTTTTTTAATAAAGCAATTATTTCTATTTTCCTTAGTACTTTGATTGACTCCCATGATTTCATCTTGATCGCTAGTTTCAAAGACATTTTTCTCAATGAATATGTCAATAAAATCTTTTGCATCAATATATATTTTTATTGCTCGCAAGTTTTTAGTTATTTTCTGCTGCAGAGCCTGCCTCATTGTGCACATTTTCAAAACCTGAAAAAGACAATATATGTTTTAATATTTATAGATGATATACGTAAGATTCACATCGTACGTTGTTTAGACACCACAAAAGGTTGATAGTAAAAATCGGTCTCTTAACACAGGTGGTCTCCTTAATGCATGTTGATTTATTAAAGCAACGGGTCTCGTTTTACACACGCATGGGTGCTTCTTAATTAACTGACGAGAATATATATTAAGAAATAATTGCAATTAATTTATTTGGACAAAATAGAAGAGGAATATCAAATAAGTGTTTAATTTACTTTTTCTTTTTTTGCGTTTATACATATTCATTTGTTATCAAAAATTTCCATAACAGGTATTTAACCGTCTTGAAATGTTTGTCATTACAAATCATTTCCGTTTGATTAACTTGCTTGTGATTTATACTGTCAATGACTCGGGAGGTAATTGCATACAATTTATTGCACAGATTCCAAATAAAATGTGTAGCTAACACATAAATTGTATATTTAGATCAATAACAAATTGCTGCACAATGAAGTGCATTTCCGATCATTCTCAAACCATCATGTGCCATTTGATATCTTTACTCAGATTAATGATGTCGTGATACAGCTTTCAAAATATTTTTTCATACTGTCCCATATTTAACAAATAAGAATAACGCAGAACATTATTGTTAAAAGGAACTAAATAAATACTCCGACGATAATCATCACTATATATTAGCCCATTTCAGATTAATAGAATTAATCTTTCTGTGAAACACAATTAAAAAAAATATTTTCAATTACAATACTTGTGTAAGAAACGAGAATTCAATGATATGTCACACAACTACAGGTCATACATAATTTGACGTTTCAAACGAGTTCAGTCTACTCGCAAATTTAAAACATTTAACAAGATTTAGTATGATTAGATTAATTTGTTAGTGGATATGAGTACAATCATATAAATATTCTGCTAAAATATATTTGTTACAATTTAAATATAAATATATATATATATATTTCACACAACACCGGCTTTTTGCTCTTTTTTTGTAATTAACAGGCCCATTTTAAACTACTTCACCATAATAAAAAGCACTCTTGGTTAAAACACTAATACTAGCGCATTCAATAACACTACACAATTTTTTGAATCTTCCGATCTAACTACTGATGAGAACAATTTCCTGAAAAATGTCTTCAATATTTAGCGCGGTATGAACAAATCGTTTAATCACTAAAGCGCCAGCCACAAAGACACACTATTTAACTAATGCTATTTATTTCGTTTCAATCTGCACCGACCTTTATTTTACATGTAGGAACATTTATATCATAGATATGTACAAATATATATTGTGAGCGCTTGACATTCAGTCGTAACTTAAATTTGTCGTGACCTCTTTGGTATTTAAGACTAGACTCCAGATATATTACTTTAATTCAATTAGATCTTTTCCAAGGGTGGTATAAAAAATTAAAAAACCTACCGACCCATTTATTTTCATTACATTATAGAAAACATAACAATTTTGGGACCTAATGTATCATGATTGTTTAATTTAACTGATAAGTTGCACGCTCATAAATACCCACACATGTTCTCATTCGCACAACACCACAGGAATAAAAGTATGTCATTTTCATATGTCTTCTGTGAATTTTGTTAAGACATTGGGGTAGCAATTCTTCTTTTAAATATGAGATTGGATATTTATACTCCCCATTAGACTGAGATTGACTAAGAAATATATTTATTACATTTGAGACATAGTGCCCATGCTGAATGCTCATTTAAGCCAGAAAGCTTCGTTAAATACTTACAAATAATATCATTAAATTTCCATAAACATGCATATTTTCTTGCCAGTCGGTTCGGAAATAGCAACGGCAATTAAATCTGACCTATATTGTATAGGATATTAACTTAAGAAAAAATCATAATATTTTATTTATTGTCATTGTTGTAATAAACGTACTGAACTCGGTACAGGGAATCCAGGTATGTGACACTGGCTACAACATCGAGTGGATAATTGTCCGTGAGATATTCAAATCCAGCTGGCAATTGAATTCAGTAGCTTTTGTTAATCTAAATACAGTAAACAAGCTGACAAATTATCAGCATGGATATTCCTGCTGAACTTTATTCAAATGATTTAAGCCTTAAACCTAATATTGGCTAATTGGTATATTTTCCGTACTTGCTTCCTTTTATTATGGTAACAATCAGGTCAATAATATTCTTTCTCAGACATTTGTGTGTGTCGCGGTAGGTGTCATGCCCAATGGTGTTCTTTGAAAAAAAATATTTGTAGAATGTCACATTATAATGTCACATACCAAACATCATGTGATACCCTTTCAACCCCAACCCAAGGCATGGCGTATTTTGCCACTTAGCAGCAAGATGATAATAAAACACCTGGGGGGGAGTACTGTATTCTGTTAATTAAATATTAAACATTCTTTCATTTTGCTTTCTGATTCGTAGATTGCTATCAATTTAATCATGTCAGTCTTAATAAGTTACGTAACCCAAGGGTGTGACAAGTTTTTACCCAAGGAGCATGATTATATCAATCTTTTTAAAGGACAAGAAAATACTGTTGTTTATACATCTGACCCATGCGATGTTTGCGAATCAAATTACAAAAAGTTATTTATTGTATAAATGTCTGTAGGAGTGTCTGCAAATCATGTGACCACTGGGAAGCGGACCGTTTTGACCCATCATTTTCACAGATTCTGTACAGAACCTCTATGGTTAGAAAAATGCCAACTTGTTTGGTCTTCATTACCTAAAAATGAAATAATCGGAAAGATTTTAACAAAAGTTTTAGAAGGTCACGTCAGGAACAAGTCTGTGAAGTTTTTAACAAAAACAATACTGCAAGACTTAGACGAAGGAGGTGTTGTGTGAGACAAAATTATCAGATACACACGCGTACAATGAACAACATAAATGGCATACCTCGCAGCTCGCAATGCTAATTTGCTAACACGAGATATAAATCGGAATGTATAAAACAATAATAAATAATTTTGAAACTATAATTTACGTTCAAGAGAAAAGATACTTTAAGATAAAGAAAATTCAATAATCAATTACAATATCTTTTTGCTTGCCGAGTCAAAAACTTATGAATGTATCAAAGACATGTACACTGTTGGGAAATCCTCACTTCTGAGCAGATTTCGTCATAAGACGCATACTGGTAGATACAACAAGATAAAAGAAGATAAAATTACAAGAACACAGTTTGGTATGCATTTCAATGTAAAACTAACATGGTCATGATGAATTGGGTGAAAAACAAACGAATTTTAAGCATAAACCGATTAATATTAAAAGGCTTTGGTTTCAGAGAAGACGATTATTGAAGGTCGTATTGATAAAATGTTATGTTAGCTCTGCGGCCTGTATATGAAACAGACCAAAATGTACGAACAACTTTGGAAAAGAATCGCCCCCATGATCATTCATATAAGTTTCTATAAAATCCGCTACGTGGTTAAGAAGAAAATGTCCTTAATAGATATAAGAACGCACAGGCACTGGCGATTGAAATTTCGCTATCTTGGAAGCATACATTTGTGAGATAATAAATCTGGTAGAGGACCATACCATGATACATGCCAAACAGCAAACATTCAGGCCTTCAAAGAAGACAAAATAATTGTTTTGACTTGTTTTATACATATAACGAAAAGAAGTAACATATCATATTAAATCCTCTTTCAGTTTTTCTTAATCTCTGGACTGAGAAACCCAATTATTCAAGTAAACCGAGCATTCAATGTGTAATCCAGATTGTAAAGTGCAATGGTCTAGAAGATTTCATTTTTTGAACAAAGGAGCGCTGATTGATAAAAAATAATAATTTAAATACGCAAATAAAATCATAACGGCTGGGTTCATTTGATTATAACATGTGAACAACAAACCGCCAAATTTTAAATTGTAAGCTGCGTTTCTTATTTACAAATATAGAAAAACGGAACATGCATTTGGGCAGCTTGCAACACCTTTTGAGGCTTAATATTACAGATCTGAACGCTATATTAACACCCTGATTAAGATAGGACATACACAATCACACACATTCATACCTGACAAAAATTACTAAAGAATTTGGCAAAAAGTATTAAGTTTTTAGTGCGTCATTAAGTGTTACTGAAAGACATATCTATTCAAGATATTGTATTGTGAGTTGGTCAATTTACAAGTCCACAAAGATCTTTAAAAAGATAAACTTGTCTTACACGGAGTTATTCAAAGCAGTTATTGACACGACACAGATAATTTTAAAACAGTTATTGACACGCTTGATTGTTCTTATAGAAATATTTCAAACTTATAACGAAAGGGAATATTGCATAGAAAAGTCTTAACGATAATTTCTTAAAACCATATAACATTATTTCAAATACATGTATGTCAAGAATGTGACTTATATCCTGAGATTGATTTGTCAGCAATGTTCGAGGTGTGATTCAAAAGTGGATCATTGGCAATGAAAACGTATCGTGTTAACTAACACTTTATGGTGTCTATATATTTGAAATTTCAATTTAATTTTGTAGCGTCACATTGCAGTAATTTGCTTAAACATATATAATATAAAAAATAACGGACCGACGAACTGACAATACATGCAATCAAATGTACATAATGATCTAGTTTTGGGAGACAAGTGATACAGGTTCAGTCAAGTTCATGAAAATTCTAAATTAATTTCACCAAGATCGTGTAATAAATAAGGCGTCTATAGAGTTACCGATTTTGTCCTAGGATAGGAACTGGTGACCTAGTTTTTGACTGAACATGACCCAGATTTAAACTCAGCTTATATATTATCAAGATCAACTTTCAGATGACAAATGTGACATCCAGTGCGTAAACAAGCTTTGATGACGAGCATTTTAAGCAACCAAAGAAAGCATTAAAGACACTTATGTCCCGGATTCTCACTTAGCCTTGAAATCTAAAAGATGGTTATTCATCTAAGTGATATCAATATATAGTAAACAATAAGGTGTCTGAAATAGTTATTAGTTAGTTTTTATTATATTTGACTTTATGACAATATTACCTAGTTTTGGGCTCACGTTACCCACATTCACACTCATTGAATATATTGTCAAGATAAACATTCCGACCAGATTTGATAGAAAAGTTGGTATCTAGTCTGATGAAAGCTTAAAGTTTAAGATGCATGATACACGTCGCATAATGCCGGACACAGCATGAATACAGACGCTTATTACGAGCACTTAGTGCAAATGCGCACACAATTGACTGCGTTATATGCATTTTTGTAAATAATTCCAGACATTTTCATAAAATCAAATTAAGTTTGATCGTGTTTCTTTTTGAATTTAGCATGTGTAGCAAAGAATTGTGTTATTTTTTTTATAAAACCGTGGACAAAAAACATGTGTTTGTTCTTATTTAGAAACAAATCGTCCTGAAATTCCCCATCTGTACGGTTCCGTCACCGTTCCTCACAGTAATTGGAAACACTGATAGTAGTGGTCAATATGAGCGTTGTCTTAAAACGCCTGCCATACCTATATCTTCCAATACCTACACGAGTAAAACAATGGGCCGATGTTAACAAGTTTGGTAGAGTTTATTTACAATAGGGTATACTGCAATAATAATATGCATCAGTTATTTTATTAAAATCTTCGTATTCTTTCTTCTTAGACTCGTTATATATTTCCTGTACATGCATAACTATTGCATTAAGAAAATGACATTCTCGTTAATTCGTGAGTGTACTTATATGAAGACAGATACCTACAGGCATTTGTTCCCGCTTTTAGGCAAAAAACTATTTTTTATGTATTAAGTTTAACGATAATTTTCATTTTGTTAGTGTTTCTTGTTCCCAAAATGATGGCTATTAAATAACGGAGCTCAG